>NC_073693.1:322958303-323072685 GCF_029784155.1 Uranotaenia lowii
CCCGAGCCGGATAAATCCGGGATATTTTATTTAAAAACTTGGAAAAATCCAGGCATTTGATTTAAAAATTGTCGACCAAAAACCCGTATAATATCCAGCAAATTTTCTCAAAACCCAGGAATTTCTTAACAAAAAATTAAGAAAAAGAATTGTTTTCGTCATAATTTTTCAGCAGTTTTTATTCAAACATCCAAAAAACTTTTCACGATTATTTCTTTAAAATTTGTTCAAAAAATTTCTTTTTGGAATCATAAATAAAAATTTTAACAACACAATTTGGTTTTTATTTTGTTTGATTTGGCAAATGAAGTGAGAATTCCGGGCAACCGAGGCGGACCGAACTTTTGACGAATTTTTTAATAAATATCTGGGTAATCTGGCTACCTTAACTTATACTTATTTGGTTCCAAGGGCCTCATATTGCTTCAAACCTACAGTAAACACTTAATTCAATGTAAAGTTTCCTGGAAACTTACTTAAACTGATTAATAAATTTGATATCAAATCATATGTATATCTCAAATTTTGATAAAAAAAATTCTATTTATCATTAATTTGCATTAATGATGAAAACTAAATTGCATTATTGAATACAAATACTGTTAAGTTGGTAAAATAACGTGAGAATAGTATTTGTTCTTGAAGTTTAAATATGATTCTAATAACAAAATCCAGGCCATGTTCGTGATAACCGAAAAGATTAAAAGTTTATCCACAAATGGCACAATTGATTTTTTGCATCGATTGAAATCGAGATGGACAAATAAGAACTCAAAATATAAATTCTCTGATCTAAAATAATTCTTACACAATTTCTTTCAAAAAATCCATCACTAAATCATAGATAACGCTTTTGAATATAGATTTTTTCGAAGGTATTTTCTGTATATAAAATTTTTGAAGGCAATACATTTTAAAGATTATCAAGCTTTGCCATCTAAGATTATTCTTGTTCTAGTATAACCCAAAATATTCTTACCAAACAAGATCAACATGTAAAGCGTATACAAAATCAGTGACAATTTAAAAAAAAAATCTTTCAACGACATTAAAAAATAATTATTGAGATACTGGAACAAAAAATTTGCTTACAGCTCTGTGAAATCATAAATATTTTAGTCTTCAACCTGATGTCTAGTGTTGAAGAGTTATTTAATTTTTTGCATCGAACTTACTCGTTGTTTTTCCCAATCTATGTTGTTTCGTGATTTGTGAAAATGTGGATTATGACCTCACCGCCCCCCTGAGCCCTTCCAACGCCCCCCAAATTTCAACATTTAGCTCACCGCCCCCCTGGAAGCTCTCAACGCCCCCAAGGGGCGGTAGGGACCACTTTGAAAACCACTGACCTAGAGGATAGCGATTATGTCTTCTAAGCCAGTAGTCATGAAATCGAATCCCGGTCACGGCATACACAGTACACTTTCAGTGGATTGATGTTCTTAGCATTTCTAAGGTGCTAACCATCATATCCTTGAAACTTGTACGCTTAGAGTTAAGTAAAAAAGAATTTCTTCGAGGAAACATCAAGTTCCATTGAGATTCTGTGTATGTTTGTGTTCGTTTTAAAAAAATTCTGTTGTTCATCTTGTGTGAGGCACATTGAAATCAAAGTGTGACAAAGGCAATTGGAGATATTTTTCTTCGAGTTCGAGTTCATTTCAGATATCCATATCAACATGAATTTCCCTCTGAGCATTCCCTTAATGAGAGTTACTTTTTACACCCGAGGAAATCGTCTTTCTATGATTTCGCAGTTGATCACCGGTAATTATACCAATCCATTTTTCTAATTAATTTTAACAGAAGCAAAGTTGAGCCTTCCCAAAGTGGGGAGGTACGCATCAAACCACCAAAGTTACAAATCCGTATATCCCTGTCGCAGATTCGTTGGGCCGTCTTACTTATTATCGACTTTTAGCTGAAGAAGTGGCCTGCAGGTAGCACTTGTCACCTTCTCAGCTCAGCTCAGCTCGATTTGACTGGTGCTCGTCTTTTGCGTCTTTTTGCGTTGACAGCAAAGGTTGGTAGCAGCTAATTACAGGAGAAAGTTCGCGGATGCCGCGCTTATTTATCGTCAGCTGACCGTAGTTGATTGGCCACAAGCCATTGCTTGGTTGTGTGTGCGTTTGGGTTCCTTCTGGCTCCTCGCAGCCAAAAGCAGCCTTGGGGTGGATTCGCATGTTTGGACATCATTTGTATAAATAATACCGGACCTCCACAGCGCCGGATCGATCCGTGATTGAGTGTTTGTGCTTCTTGGGGAAGGCTAGTTAGTTATCGCACACGCAAATGATCGGGGCCAGATTGAGTGAGTAGGAAGTTCCGCAAACCATTCGTACAGTTTCACCCGAGAATTTGCACTTCGATGGGCTCCGTCCATTTGGAAGGTATCATCAGGGCAGCTTGTTATTATAGAGATTGGTAACTACTTCTTCGAAATGTTTTTCCTCAACTGTGCCCTAATGGGATGAAGGCGAAGATTTAAAGTAGACTCCCACTCCCTTTCCAGAGATTAAAATCACTCCTCCCTAACTTTGGAATCCAATGCTATCGATATCCAAAGGTAAGCCTCTGTGAAATTTATTACCGAAAACGGTCACGAATCGCCCAGACAGGGTCATTATTCCAAACCTACAAATGATAATGGGCCATCGGAATAAATTCTCCCCACATTCTACATTCTACAACCCGGATCAATGGACGGACAGCTTTCTTTTTCCTCAGACCGTTCGGCTGAGATTTTACAGGTGCCTTCTCAATCGAAGCCTATGGATCGACTTCAATTTACTAAATCTTCGAATATTAGCATTCCTCCCTAACCTATAGACTTCTCTTTCTTCTTCTCCAATTCTTTAGGTTCCAAAAGCCTCGGAGGATTGCCCAAAAACATTTCCCTCTCCATAGGATATGCAAATTTATAGTCTAGCCTGTACAGTTAGATGGGGAGGAATGCCTTTTTTACGGTTTTCTCCTCCTGCCACAAAAGTAATCTCTGCGACATCTGCTGCATGTTTGGAAAATATTGAAAATGGTTGACCGGGTACCTTCTTGTGGATCGATAAAGATTTTTTATAATTCACTTCAAAGCTTACGCAGGGTCACCTTGAAACAATTCTATATCTACATATTAGAGGCTGTCAGGTTCTTTTGAGTGTGCTCACTTCAAAGTTTCTGTACTGAGTAGTTAAACAAAATCTGAAATTTGTAACATCTATATAAATGTATATACAAATGGATTCCTGTTTGTCTCTTGTCTGTCTGTCTGTTCTTTATAGAATTGAAAACTACTAAACCGATATACTTGAAACTTACCAGGCCAGGGAAGGTTCCTATTATGATTTAAGACCCATCCCTCTTTCCAGAAGGGGGAAGGGGGTCTCCCAAATTAAAGACAAATGTTTGTGTAACTCGAGAACCGATCAAGCAAACGGTACCAAATTTGGCGTGGGAGGGTAGACTGAGTCGATTTGGGGTCAGTTTTTAATTTCTCAAACCCTGGTGTCTTAAAAGCTTCGTTTTGTATCAAAACTCATCCATGATTTTTTGCAAAAATTTTAAGTAACGTTTACATGAGGAAATTTGAACTTTTAGGATTATATGGAAAAATTGAATATTTTGTACTGCCAAATAAACATCTATTTTGTTTTTTAGTGGAATCGAACCAGTGAATGATTTTTGTGCCTATGTTCTCTAAAGGAAATTTTCCGCTGAAAAACTTTGTAGAAGATCATAACTTCGCATCTTATTAAACAAAATAGTTATTAGCTGTTTATCAGGGGTCTTCGACAGATTAGTTCAACTGAAAATTTCCTTTAGAAAATTCATCAAGAATGTTTCTATGAGTATTTGGTTGGGGGGGGGGGTCCTTACAATTTTTATCATAACTCGAGAACTAATCAAGCTAATCGAGCCAAATTTAACATGGAAGGGTATATGGATACGAGGAATGTTTCTATGACTATAAAGACCCCTATTTTCTTCTTGTTGAGCTGTTAGAAGGCGGAGAGGAGGAAAATTCCGTACAAATTTTATTCCTTAACTCGAAAACTAATAGAGCAAATGTTACCTAATTTGGCAGGAGAGAGTATTTGAGTACGAAAAATCTTTTTATGAATATTTGGTACCCCTCCCCCTTCCATTCAGATGGCAGGAAAATGAGAAGGAGACTCCTTTAAAATTTTTGGCCCATTTGAGAACTAATCAAGCAAATGGAGTAAATTTGACATGGTTGGGTATTTGAAGGAAGATGGATTTTACATAACTCGAATACTTATCTAGCAAATGGAAACAAATTTTTTAATGGAAAGATTTTGAGTACGAAAAATGTTCTTTGAATATTTGCTTCGGTGCTCCTTCCGATAGGGGGACGGGAAGAGGGAGGGGTGATCCCCCCAAGTAACACCGATTAATTTGTAAGACTCTTTAAGCTTCTTATGAAACCTAAACTCGATCCTGTAGTCTGCAATAAAATTTGAAATGTTGCTTGGGCCTTACAATTTTTGTATAACTCAAGAACTAATCAAGCAAAGGGAACCAAATTTGACATGGGAGGGTTTTTGAAAACGAGAAATATTTCTTGAGTTATGTAAGTCCGTCTTTCTAACAGTGGGCATAGGAAGGCATTTGGGTACGAGAAATGGTTTTACGACTATTTGCGACATCTCCTCCTTCCATTGAGGATTTGGGAAGAGAGAATCCGTAAGCTTAATTGGTAAAATAATTAGAAATTCCTACTTCCTTACAGCAGTGGAGAAGGGGAGGGAGTAAAGAGTTCGTCCATACAAGTTATAACAATTTTAAATTTTATCAAGCCAAAACGCCAATATTTATACATATTTTATTTGCCATAGCGCGAAAATTTATCAAAAAAATGGAATGAGCTTTTGCCTGTGACGTAATTTAGACACCACAAATATTTCTATGGCAGTTCTTGAGCCCTTTCCGCATTCTAAGGGGGAGCAGGTGGATTACATACCACTAAAACATACAATCAGGCATAGTTGAAGAACTCAGAGTAAAAATGACAGAAATTTGCAGGATAAATTTCAGAAAGTGGGATCATCTTTGTATTGCAACTCGAAATTCTTGCTGCAGCACTCTTCTGGAGAGATTATTACGGAATAAAGTAAAAATTTTATTTCAATATTTAAATATCTTACTGTTTCACAAATGACCAACATTATATTCAAACACTTATGACAAAATTTTTGCAGGATTAAATACTTTTGGTCCAAATAGTGAATTAAAGTTTATAAAATATTTTTCTGGTTAGATTCCGGAATTGCCTGAGTGGTGATCAAAAAAAATTGGCATGTACATAAATATATTTAATGCAAAGGAAATTTATTTTAAAGTTCATTTTTCAATAAGAGTGTAATACTGTAAAAAGCTCCAAATTGTAAGTTCATGCTTGTTCCGAACAAAATATTTAGATTTCCTTCCAAACTTTTCGGTGTCATCCCTCCCGAGGTATCATTTGGGTTCAGCTTTGCAGGTGATCGTCTTGTCCGGCTCAAAACAATTGAGGCTTTTAAGTTAACATCGGAATCGATTCCTCAAAAGGGTGCATGTGTCAACTGTAAACAAATTGAGTTATCATTCTGGTGAAATAATACGGTAGAAGACCTTTATGTTAAATGTACTCATTTGTCAGATTGGTTGTTTTGATGGAGCTTTCAAACAAAACTCATTTATCAGCTGGATCTGGATCTGAGTTTTGGATAATAAGGCCTTAATCAGAACTATAAAACTGAATTCAAAATTCAAATTTTTGATTCTGTTTGCGAACTTCAATACGATCTCTGAAATGTTCAAAAAACAGCTATTTCTGAATCTATATTGAAATTTGTTTCAGAATCTTAAATCTTTAGTTTAATTTTTTATGCTTTGGGTTTGAATGTGAATAATTTATTTAAATTTTTTATTTAAATCTGACTTGTAAATCCAAATAAAAATTAAATTTTGAATGATCAATCTGATTCTGAGTTTTTAATTCTGGATCGCCAGTTAGCTCTGTTAAGTTAATATTTTTCATATGAATTTCTTAACTGAATGGTGAGCAAAAAGTCAGGAAGGTTTCTTATTTTCTATTCTTTTTCTTATTCGGAAAACTATTATCTTAACATTGAAAATGCATTTGATATTCGACAGTTATGAATCAAATTGAATCAATTTGAACGCAATGCAAAACCATATTCGAATCAGGATTGCAGAACGGTATTTCCTTTTTTCCTTACGAACCGAAAATCAAGAATCCCAAACTTTATACAGAATCCGACAAATGAAAACAGAAGACAATTTTATTTTGAAAATATGGAAGCAAAACCTCCGAAACAAGTTTAAATATTTAATTCAATATTTAATATTCCGAACAGAATTTCTATCAATAGATGAAAAATTTAGGAAAAACTGTAAATAGCAGAATTCTGAACCTGGGATTAGTTTTCGAGGTTTTGTCATAAGTTTTGGTTAAACATTAATACTCTTAAATAACCTTACTCAATCATTTAAATTTGATTGGGAATCTCAAAATATTAGTATAGATTAGAATAACTCGCTTTTCAAACATGATTTTATGAGTATCTATTCGAAATTCGGTGGTAGCTCTCATTGGAAAATTCAAATCATTTAAATCATTTTAAATTTTCGACATCAGGTTGCTATCAGTTTTTAGAGACTTTTAATTAAATCACACACAGATTTGTAAAATTGAAGGCTTTTGCTCTGAAACTAACGGAAAATTTCAATTTTATTTTTTTAACTCTAGTTTTTGAGATCCAAGGGCATTTAAAAATAAAAAAATGCAATAAAATGAGTTGTTAACATTATTGGCAACACTAATAAACATTCCTTCTTGATGACCGGGAGTTGTTAGAACTTTTATATAAAGCAGTTACAGAAGAAATAATTTTTTTAATTTTTTTCAACAAGAATATTCAAATTTGGAGGTATTGCAAAAAATACTTTGTTCTCTGTGCGATGGCTTGGCGACAGTGTGGTGGAAATTAAAAGCAAAATTTGGTTCTTGGAGGATAAGTATAGCTTCTAAACTAAAATATATATTTTCGAGTTAGGGTTTGGGACTTCGGATAATGAGTACTATGTGACATCCTCAGTGAGAATATTCGCAAAACCCATAAGCAGAAGAAACAAAACTGATGTTGATTTTTCAGTACAAAATATTCAAATTTTCCCATGCAAACCCAAAAGTTAAAATTAACTCATGTAAACGTTACTCAATTCTGCAAAAAAAAATCATAGATGAGTTTCAAATGAAAACGAAGCTTTTTAGAACCCGGGGATTGAGAAAAAAAAATGACCCCAAATCGACTCAGTCTAATGATACAAATTATCATTTGCTTGGTGGGCAACAACTTTCTCCAGAACAATCCGCAAGTGACACTTATTTCTTTTTTAAGTTTATCGAAATGTTCGACCCATTTCTAGTGCGTTGTTTGATGGATAGTGGTTGAGCCGACGTCAAGATTCGGGATAATCTGAAAGCTGTATTCAAGCGTGGTACTCTGAATAGGTGATTTTTTTGTTTCGAAAAGATTGAGCAAAAGTAGATTCTCAGAAAAATGTTCTCTAAATGTTTTCAGATAAATTCTGATGCTGCGAATTACTTGCTCTGCATTATTACCAATATACAGAATTTAAGTGTCATCGGCAAAAAGGCGATATTTCTCACAAAACTCAAGTTTTGGTAGGTCATTGATATAAATCAAGAACAACAGTAGACCTTATTTGCTTCCTTGTGAAACACCGTCTTTTAATGTGTATAGTTGACAGGTGAAGTTGTTGGCACTCACATATTGATTGCGATCGACGAGATAGTTTTTCAAAAACCTATTTGCTGCTCCCCTGATGCCGTACACATTCAGTTAGTCCAATGAAATCGTATGATCAATTGTATCGAACGATTTTTTGAGATCTAAGTAAAGTATTCCTTTGGATTTTTTAACATCCGTCGCGTTTGTTATCTCGCCAATAAGTTCGCAGGCAGCGGGGAGCATGCTGGATTCACTTCGGAAGCCGAATTGATTGTTGTGATAATTTTTTCCTCACATTTATTGACTTAAAAAATATTAAATAACTCCCAGACAACCATTTGGTGGGTATTTCGAATTTGCAACACAAATATAAGTGCAAATATACGTGTAAACATATCGTATATAATGCAGCAAAACCAGTATATACGTATCATTTTGGAGGCCATATAGGTACATTAGCACACATATTCTTGATCTGGATTGTATTGAATTACGATTTGTACGGTATGCGGGATCATACGAATCATTTACGACTACCCTGATTATTTTTGGAATATACTATGACAATTACATCATCTTATAGATGATTAAGGTTGTAATCTTTAAGGTCTTCGCTCAATGTACGAATTTGAATATCTTTATATACGACATTTTTCGTAACAATATGGAAAGTTTGACGACTTATTTGGTCGTCTTTTCGACTTAAGTGCAGGGCTCTTATTTTCCGTCGGTTGAATAAAAATAAGATTATTTCAAAGAAATGCGTTTTTTGCTGCCAAATTCAAGTTTGTATCGTTTTTTCAACGTTCGTGAAGTTTTTGTAGTACCTGGACTTGATTCCCTGACGATACGATCTGCAGCTCATGATGGTTCCTCGACGCTATCTGGAATATATAAATTCGAGAGGATTTGATTCAAAGGCATTAACTAAAATCTTTTAAATCTAGAACACGTCATCGATGATCTAAAAATAGATCAACATTTTTAGCCTCCTTAAATACGGTTCGAATCATCAATGTCTCATTATCATAAACTATTTTATTGAACTTATTTGTATTCTTTTACGATTACCAGCAAATACGTTTAACCAAAATCAGACATGCGAATTAATTTGCATAGTCATACGATTGCATGCACATTATAACCAATCATTATTTCTAATTATTTTATGCTTAGCACGACAAAATCTGTCAATCACGGCTGATCATCGTATATCGGTCGTTTCACGTTTTTTTTGCAAATTGTCGTACACAAAGGTCGAGATCATATGTACATAAATACGAGCCTCTCTTCTTGTCGTAATAAAATCATGCAATGCATTTAAATACGATAAAGAATATGCATGGGCCGCACATTGTAGGTGCAGATATACGAAAATGAGTTTAAATAACATTCTATACGATATAATCTGTAAAATAAAATACAACTTCTGGTTGTCTGGGCTATGATATGTATACTCGGTATCATTAGTGATTATCGACGAAGAAAAAAAATTCTTGATATTAAAAAAAAAATCTGAGAGTCTGCATTAATTAAAGTTAATCCCATTGGATCCAAATCTAACACACACACCACCCACGCCACACAAAATTAACTGCAAATCACCGAGGACAAAACCAAAATTTATTTCTAGAACTGCCATGTTCTGATTCCTGCCGCAGAGCAGCTCCATAAGGTACATAAATTACGGCCGGCTATCAATGGCCACAGTGCCAGATTTCAGTGGCCACACCCATTCCATTGGCCATCAATGAAATGGAACGCAAATATCTAGCTAGGTTGGTAAATACATTTATCAACAACAATCACCATCCGGGTGCTAGATATATTGGGGGAAGTATAAGGAAGAAAATGGGGTGAGTTCGGAAAAGGGTTAAAGATCTGTGGGTGAAGGCGTGACCCCAAAGTGAAAGGTTACCCATTGGCAACAAATGAGTCTGATTAGGACCGGGTGTCGATTAGATTGGGCGGCATTTCGGAATTAACTCGCATCATTGACGATTTCGGCATCTAGCCAAAAAGTCCGCATTTGGATCGATTTTCCTGATGCCTTCGACAGTTTCGAATTTTCCCAAATTGGCGTATATGTATGTGTTGGAGTGATTTTATTTTTCTTTTCAAAAGTGATAGGGAAGGTTGGTAGTAATTTAATTAAACTGTTAATTACCGGTCAGATTTGGCAGCATTTCACCGCCGCACCAGAAACGCCTCAAGCCGACAGTCGTAAAACTTCGCGATCCGAAAGACGTAATTTTAATACACCGACAAAACGTACCTGCAAGTAGAGAAAAAAAGACATAAGAAACGAAATGAAAAGTGGAATAAAACACTGACAAGAAATGATGCAGAAAAGCGAGCAGCGAAAATCGAAACTTGGTAATTTATTTCTTCCGAATAGTGTGTAACATCGATTTCGAAATCTCCCAGCTTATTATGCTGCCCATAGTTTTGTGCCATTAAAGCTAGGCTAAATAAGCTCCGAGATGCCCCACGAAAGGAATGAGGGGCTGCTCTACATCAAATTAGCAGTCGCACACAGATTAACTGCCTTTATGGGTCCCCCCAAACTAGCCAAAATAACCGATCAGCAAGCTAGGTGAGATAGAGAGAAGAGAAGATAGACTCAAAAAAAAAAACGACAAGAGCTTAAATCAATCAGTTTCGATCGTACCAGAATTTACAACGGAGGCACCTCCGGTATCAAGTGACGTGCATACCTACTCTCTATACATGCAACTTAAGCCGGAGTGAGCGCAAAAGATTAAGTGGAAGAAGAAAAGTCGTAGTCAAAGAAAACCATGAACTCGCACCCCGGATCGATCGCGCCTCATCGATATTGGGTGTTGGACTTGGAGTTATGTGATTTCAGGTGCTTCCCACAAAAACGAAAGTGTAGCATAATGTGATTACTACTTACATTGGGGAGGCCTATAATTGCATTATCTCCCCCAAGGAGGAGCATGTGCAACCGACCAGTGCCGTTTTGTTGATTTAAATGACGAAACATGAGCGCTCATGTTTTACGGAATTTAAACTTTTGAAATGAATTGTGAAAAGAAAATTATATTCTAACTATTAAAAAATTAATTGAAAAAAATTCCTTGAACAAAAGCATTGTCTAAATATTTTCCCTACTTCTTCTCTTAACTTTCTAATTTTAAATGCAACCTTAGGATAAGGCGATGCCAACCATGGCACATTGGACTGAGTCGATTTGGGGTCATTTTTCATTTTCTCAAACCCTGGGGTTTAAAAAGCTTCATTTCGGTTCAAAACTCATCTATGGTTTTTTGCAGAATTTTTGAGTAACGTTTACATGAGTAAGATTAAATTTTGAGGTTTGTATAGAATATTGTATTGAATATTTTGTACTGAAAAATCAATATCATTTTTGTTTCTTCTGTGGAACCGAGTCTGCTAATGGATTTTTGTACCGATTTATAAATTCTCTTAAGGAAATTTTCCGCTGAACAACTTTGTCCAAGACCGTAATTTCGTATCTTATCAAAAAAAAAAGTTATTTGGAGTTAAATGAGGGCATGTTTATTGGCATTGAAAACCAATAAATTCAATTGACATCACTGCTGGTGCCTCGCGAGATACTCCCCCATATTCTGCGCCACGCGTGAGGTGACGATAGTCGAATCACCCTAGTCACCCGATTCCAGTAGTCGCTTTAGGTGAAAAACGTCTTTTAGAATGAACTTTTTGAGTTCTTATCCTAATCTAGTAGTCAGCTGGGCATGAACCTCTGGCACATCGGCTTCGGGAATAAGGAGACAAGACTCACGTAGCTCCGACTCGACTCGACTATCGTCACCTCACGCGCGGCGCAGAATAAGGGGGACTGCATGAAAAGTAAATAGTCACTAGAACATCTGGTCGGCCTATCTTTAATTGCATTGGGCCTAACGATCGTTTAGCCTAGCATATTTTCTATCAAATGACCACTCGGCCTAGCTGCCATTCGACTCAACGACCATTCGGCAAAACGACCATTTGACCAAGTGATCATTCAACCATGTTATCATTCGGCCTTATGAATCTTTGGCCTAGCGACTATTCTATTTAACATCCATTTCGCTCACTTCCATCTGTACCGTTGAGCCGTCAACACGTACGCCGGAGCATCGTATCGTTGCTGTGTACCTGCAGGAACATTTTACATTATTTATTTTTTCCTTACCTGTATTTCAATTAGCACTTTTCAGTGCTAAAATTATTTTCATTTTCTTTTATTCATATTTTCTCTTTTCTTTCCAGCATGGGGAAGTCTTCGGCCGGCTCAAGGGCCGGAAGAAAACGGATTGCTGAACCTAATCCAGGGCCATCTGCCAAAAAAGTTGAAATTTCCAATTCATTCGATGTCCTTCATAACATCGGTGATGAGGAAATATTCATATTTAATTCTGATAAAAGTACTAAGAAACCTACCATACCCATACCAATTTTTTACAAAATATTACGCAATGTCGTCGTTGTCAAGCTTTTTGTCATGGCACTAAAAATTGTAGAATGAATGCCAGATGCATGTTTTGCGGCTCATTCGATCATGAAAAATCTAAATGCCTTTTTGGTGGTGATAAGCCAAAAACAGAATTTTTTAAGTGTGCGAATTGCGCAGGTAATCATTCCTCGAATTCTCTAGATTGTCCCGTTAGGGCAAAAATTGTTGCTTCTAGGAAAAACCCCAAAGTTTCCAGAAAAGTTTCTTCTCCTCCTTCCTGTTCGCAGTCAGCCTCGGCCTACATTGGAATCACGGCTGGGTAATACCCGAAGTGATTTTAATGTTACCTGGGCTGATTCTGCGCCACAGACTCGTTGTTTATCGTTCTCAGAGGTGGTTGAAAATGGGTTGCCCTCTTCAGGTTTAACTAATAAAAATGGGAAAAAACCAAGTCTCAACGTTCATGCGCAGGCTTGGGAAAATCCCCGAAATTCAAATACTTTTTCTTCTCCTTCCTCTTCTGATTCTAACAATTTTGTTGATTTGGGTGAGATTACTGAGGAAAAATTAAAATTTTTGCATCAAAATTTAATGGAAATGATGCAATTTATGTTGAAAGCAAATTCAATGTTTGAAGCTTTCCAAACTTCTTTTAATTATGCTAACAAAATTATTATGACTTTACGATTCCCTCATGGATCCAAATAGATGTTTAAATATTATGAATTGGAACGCTAGATCTTTGCTGGCTAACCAAGACGAGTTCTTTTCATTTTTGAAAACTCAAAACATACATATTGCTGCCATCACTGAAACTTTTTTAAAGCCAGACAATAACTTGAAAAGCAATGCTTTCTTTAAAATTTTACGAAATGATCGACTTGATCGACAAGGTGGGGGTGTAGCTATTGTCATCAATAGTCGTCTCAAATTTAGACTTCTTCCTTCTTTCAATACAAAAGTCTTAGAATCAATTGGAATTGAATTAGAAACTGCTATGGGGAAAATTATAATTGTTGCCGCATATTTGCCTTTTCAATGTAGCGGTGAACAGAAAAATTTTTTGAAGGGAGATTTACAAAAACTCACCAGAAATAAATCTAAATTTTTTTATTATTGGTGACTTTAATGCAAAACACCGATCTTGGAATAATATTTCATCAAATTCAAATGGGAATATTTTGTTTAATGACTGCTCTGCAGGTTATTATACTGTTGAATATCCTAATGGGCATACTTGTTTTTCTTCAATTAGAAATCCCACCACAATTGATTTGGTTCTAACGGATTTAGGCGAGCATTGTAGTCAATTAGTTAATCATGCGGACCTCGATTCAGACCACCTTCCAGTAACATTTTCTTTATCCCAAAGTCCCATTGAAAACCCTTTAAAATCAACTTTTAATTTTCAAAAGGCTAACTGGGAGCGATATATGAATTTTATTGAACGTAATTTAGATGTAAACGTTCCATTGAATTCAATAGAAGATATTGATTTGGCTCTAGAAAATTTGACAACTTCAATAGTCAATGCTAGAGCCGCTTCAATACCTAAAGTTAAACATAAATTTAATCAACCTTTAATTGATGATGATCTTCAGTTTTTGATACGACTGAAAAACATTCGTCGACGCCAATTTCAACGAACTAGGGATCCTTATTTGAAATTTATTTATTGCGACCTTCAAAAAGAGATCAAACGTCGTTTAAATTTCATTCGTAATGAAAATTTTGCTAAAGCAGTAGAGGACATAAAACCCTACTCAAAGCCATTTTGGAAATTAACTAAAATTCTAAAAAAGCCCCAGAAGCCAATTCCTACTTTGAAAGATGGGGATAAACTTCTTTTAACTAATTCAGAAAAAGCTCAAAAATTAGCTCAACAATTTGAGTCTGCTCATGATTTTAATTTAAACGTTGTAAGTCCAATTGATGGCAGTTAAGGAAGCAATTCGCCAACTGAATAGAAACAAGTCGGCTGGGAAGGATGGCATCGCAGCTGAACTCATCAAAATGGGCCCGGACAGGTTGGCCGATTGCCTACACCGGTTGATAGTCCGGATCTGGGACATAGAACAGCTACCGGAGGAGTGGAAGGAGGGGGTAATATGCCCCATCTACAAGAAGGGCGACAAATTGGACTGTGAGAACTACCGAGCGATCACTGTCCTCAATGCCGCCTACAAAGTGTTGTCCCGAATCCTACTCCGCCGCCTCACGCCACAAGCAAACAGATTCGTGGGAAGTCATCAGGCCGGCTTCATGGAGGGACGGTCTACGACGGACCAGATATTCACATTACGGCAAATCCTCCAAAAATGCCGTGAACACCAAGTCCCTACGCATCATCTATTCATCGACTTCAAAGCCGCATACGACACGATCGACCGTAACGAGCTATGGAAAATCATGGACGAGAACGGCTTTTCCGGGAAGCTAATCAGACTGATCAAGGCGACGATGGATGGAACGCAGTGCTGTGTGCGGATTTCGGGTGAATTGTCGAGTTCATTCGAATCGCGCAGGGGGCTTCGACAAGGTGATGGTCTATCCTGCATGATGTTCAACGTGGCGCTAGAAGGTGTTATTCGACGAGCGGTGGGCGAAATGCGGGGCACGATTTTCAACAGATCCAGTCAACTTATCTGCTTTGCCGATGACATTGATATAGTCGGCAGATCATCTGCGGCGGTGGAGGAGATCTACCGCAAACTGAAACGCGAAGCAGGAAGGATTGGGTTGATGATTAATACGTCCAAGACGAAGTACATGCTGGCCTGCGGATCCGAGACCGACCGAAACCGCTTGTCCAGTAATAACAAGGTCATGATCGACGGCGACGAGCTGGAGATAGTCGAAGACTTTGTCTATCTC
Source organism: Uranotaenia lowii (assembly GCF_029784155.1). NCBI lineage: Eukaryota > Metazoa > Arthropoda > Insecta > Diptera > Culicidae > Uranotaenia > Uranotaenia lowii. Next base: position 322,973,400 of record NC_073693.1, read on the forward strand.
GGCTCACTGGTGACCGCAGACAATGACACCAGCCGTGAGATCCGGAGGCGAATTATCAGTGGAAGTCGTGCCTACTATGGACTCCACAAGCAACTGCGGTCGAGAAGACTTTGCCCTCGTACGAAGTGTAACCTATATATGACGCTTATTAGACCGGTTGTTCTCTACGGGCACGAGACATGGATATTGCTCGAGGAGGACCTGCGTACACTCGGAGTATTCGAGCGACGAGTGTTAAGAACCATCTTTGGCGGCGTACAGGAGAACGGAGTGTGGAGGCGAAGGATGAACCACGAGCTCGCGCGACTCTACGGCGAACCCAGTATCCAGAAGGTGGTGAAAGCTGGCCGGATACGCTGGGCTGGACATGTTGCGAGAATGCCGGACGACTGTCCTGCAAAACAGGTGTTCGCTACGAATCCGGTAGGAACAAGACGAGCGGGGGCGCAACGAGCGAGGTGGTTAGACCAAGTGGAGCGTGATCTGGCGAACGTGGGGTGCCCGAGAAATTGGAGAACGGTTGCTATGAACCGAGTGAATTTTAGGAATTATACTTTAAATTAACGGCAAATCAGTCCAATTTATTGAATCCAAAAACATTTATTTTTGATCCAACGTTTCGGTGTTGGTTAACACCTTCATCAGGGATCCTGTGAGTAATGTGTAGTTTATTTTTAACAATTTGTAAAGTGTATAATGTGTGTTGATTTCTTAATTTCTAGCGTTACTTACAAAATGGTTGATTCTGAATTGCTTTAGTAAAAGCGTATTGTCCGGATGTGTTGTGGTGGAGATTCACTGTGAATTTGTAAAATTATGTTTTTGGTTGCCTTATATGATAAAACGATAGACTTACATTCAAATTTGAAATTTTAAATTTTCTAACACTAAACACAAATTAGGACATTTACGTAGAATTGTTTAGAATAGTTTCCTCTAGCGTTGTTTTTTGAATATCGATATTTTTGACAAGTTTTTTATCGGTCTTTTTGTAATTGTGTTTGTGCAAGATGCGTTGGATCAAAAATAAATGTTTTTGGATTCAATAAATTGGACTGATTTGCCGTTAATTTAAAGTACCAAAACATACAGTCGAAAACTAAAAAATCAACATTTAGGAATTATGTTCGTCAAGTTATGTCGTGAGACGGAATACTATGTAAATAAAATAATAAGTCCAATTGATGCTCAAATTTCCCTTGAATTTGATGATATTCTTTCTAAACAAAATGTATTTGAAAGTTCTTATGAGACAAATATTGATGAACTTAAATTGATTTGCAAAAAAATTAAAAATATGAAAGCCCCGGGGGAAGATGGGATTTTCTATATTCTTATTAAAAAGTTGCCTGAAAGCACTTTAAATTTTTTAGTTAGAATCTTCAATAAATGTTTGCACTTGGCTTATTTTCCCAATAAATGGAAAAATGCCAAAATAACTCCAATTTTGAAACCTGGAAAAAGTGCTTCAGAGCCTTCAAGTTATCGACCAATTAGTTTGCTTCCTTCTTTAAGTAAACTATTTGAGAGAGTTATTTTGAATAGAATGATGATTCACATTAATCAGAATTCAATTTTCCCTGATGAACAATTTGGTTTTCGTCATGGACATTCTACTACACATCAACTTTTGAGTGTAACTAATATGATTTACGCTAGCAAATCTGAGGGTTATTCAACTGGTGTTGCTCTTCTAGATATTGAAAAAGCTTTTGACAGTGTTTGGCACAAAGGTTTAGTAGCTAAATTAGCTCGATTTGATTTTCCTGTATATCTCACCAAAATTATTCAAAATTATTTGACTAGCCGAACCTTACAAGTAAGCTATCAAAATTCATGCTCTGAAAGGATACCCATTAGAGCTGGTGTCCCTCAGGGTAGTATACTTGGGCCTATTTTATACAATATTTTTACTTCTGATCTTCCTGATGTCCCAGAAGGAAAAGGTAGAAGATTATTTGCTGACGATACTTTGCTTTCAGCCAAAGGTCGAAATTTACGGGTTGTACGCAGTAGATTGCAACAAAATTTAAATTCCTTTTTGAATTACTTGAAAATGTGGAAAATTTCTCCTAACGCTTCCAAAACTCAACTTATTTTATTTCCCCATAAGCCAAGAGCAAATTTTTTAAAACCTAATGAAAATCATTCCATAACTTTTAATGGGATTTCTTTAGAATGGTCTGATCACGTGAAGTACTTGGGACTCACACTTGATCGGAATCTTTCTTTTAAGAATCACATTGAAGATATTCAATCTAAATGTAATAAATACACTAAATCTCTTTATTCTCTCATCAACAGGAAATCCCGACTTTGCCTGAAGAATAAGATGCTTATTTACAAGCAAGTCTTCCGACCAGCTATAATGTATGCAGTTCCGATTTGGTCTAGCTGCTGCGCGACGAGGAAGAAAGCCATCCAGAGGATTCAGAACAAGGTTCTGAAAATGATTTTGCGGCTTCCACCTTGGCACAGCACCGAAGATCTTCATCGGATTGCAGGCATTGAATCTATCGAAGAGATGGCCAACAAAATCATCTCCAACTTCAGAGGCAAATCGATGCAGTCTTCCATCGCAGAGATTCGTTCTCTTTATAACTAGTTTAATTTTAGGATAGTGTTTAGTTTTAAGTTAAAAGGAATATTTCTTATAACTTTTTAGAAAATATTGAAAATACATCCAAAAATTTTTAAAATAGTAAACTAGATTTCTATGAAGAACCCTTCAGTAACAAACAAATTAGAAAACTTATTTTCATCAATGGTAAAAATCTTTGAATTTGCTCTAAAATCTGGTCAATTTGGGTAATTTGATTTGAACAAAGAATAAATTTTCATAAAAAAGCCTTCGATGTGGTTAAAGAAAAACTTATTCTATGCTCAAGTCAAATAAGTTAAATCTAACAAATTCTCGAGTAAATTCAAAGGTTTTAACCTTCTATGAATATAAATTCAATTTGCAAAAAAAATGAATTGATTGAAGTTTTGTGGTTTAATCCTGATAATTGCAATCTTGATCCAACTTCAAGTTTTAGTTTGAAACTTGACTCTTGATAAAACTGCAACAATAATGTGATTAAATTTTTCAACGGGATATTACGTGTTTCGTTATTCCCATTTTTTCTCGTAAAAATGAATTCCTTTAATAAAATCCTTTGACTTTTTTTTTATATAAATACTTTCTGGCTTTTACAAGTTTGAAAATTTAAATTTGAAATAACAATCAAAATTATAAGTCTGCGATCTATTGCGATTGGAATTAGTAATCTCGATAATTATAACTTATTTATAAGCTTAAACCGATTTTTCAATATTAATCTTGTACCTCGATTCTAAGCCTGAATATGAATTCAGGTTCGAAATTCAGATACAGCAATAACAATCAAAACTCAGACGAAGCTCATAGATGAGTTAAAATTATCAAGAATACTTATAATGAAAGTTGAATTTTGGGTATTTTTTCCAAGTTTCAATACGATTTCTGAAATGAAAAAAAGCGAGTTCTGAATTAAGATTCCAGATCCATACTTCAATATGAGCCAAGAATTGAATCCTTTCTCAGAGCACTCAATCATCAATTAGATTTTTTTGATGTCCTGGATTTAATCTGAATACATAAATTAATATTTTTATTTTTAATCTGATCTAAAATTATTATTTGCTTATGATGAATCTTATTTTGAGAATTCAAATCTGGATCGCAACCTGTAAGTTTTGAATATAAAAAAACTAAGGATAATTTCTAAAGCTATGATCATTCAGAGTCCAGGCACTTAATTTCAGCGATAACTACATTCCTAGTCTTCGGATATGCCAAATTTTAGCAGCGTTGTGTTGGTAATGAAAAAGACTAATTTACCTATTTTTCAGATGTCTAAGTTTACGTTTTTTTTTCTTCTATTGTCGACTTGAAAACTCATGAGCTGTTGATTTTTTTTTGCCGAATTAGATAAAAAGTTAAAGGAGACTCACTAGAATCCTCACGTTTTTTTTCGGTCAAACGAATACATTTTGAAATACACTCGCTTGTAACTACCCGGATTCTAAATGATCAAAGCCTTAATGTTTTTTCATATGCGATTTTTTTATTCTGATTTGAAATTCGTTTATTTGGAAGGGGGCCGAAAATGAAAAAAATTAAATGCAAATCCAAATTTTAATAACAATTTCAAAACACCTTTTTAATTCTATTTTCTAATGATGATGCGAACTGAAAATCAAAAATTCTAAAAATATGAAAACAAATATAATATAGATTTATAAAATAGGGAACCAGATCCCTGAAATGAATCGATCTATTAATTCATTAAAATTTAGTATTCAGAAACGGATTTCTATCATGAAGTAAGAAAATTTTTGGAAAACTGTAGCAGAATTCTGAACTTGAGATTAGTTTTTGAGGTTTTGGCATCAGTTCTGAGTAAAGATTGTTAATCTCGAATAACCTTACTCAATCATCAATATTTGATTAGGAGTTTAAAAATTTGAGTGTAGAGAAGAACACTTCGCTTGCTTTTCCTTAACCTTCATGTGGGTGTTGGTTCTTACGGCCATGCCTATGAGTGAATTTGAAGCTCATGTTCCATGAGATGTGAATAAAAACAGAACAAACTAATTTGTATAAAAAATCTTCACTTAAGGTCATAAGAAAAAGCCTCACCTAAAACAGAATTAGCGTGCATTGGGAATCAAACTTTAAATAGCAATATCACGAAAATAGAGAGAAATGAATGAGTTAGAATAAAAAATATAAAAAAAAAGAATAAAATATCAGAAAAAAATTAAAATTTGCAAATGATTTTGAAGCAAAAAGCAGTTTTTCGGTACGTTCTCTAAAAATTTAAAGCTTTAAGCAATAAATATTTTTAAACTTTTGAAATTCAATCTGATCAAATGAAATTTCAACTTATAAATAAAACCACCGATGAATTAAATTTAATTTTATTTTTTTCAGCAAATCGTCAAATAATTTCATCTATATCCTCAGATTGGTTCTGGATCTCTGGACAGTTTGGTGGGTTCATGTCTTTCGGGAAAAAATGTGACCTTGTTGACTTCATACCACTTTAATGCAACCTTAGAGTATTGGCACGAAGCGAAATTAGGACAAAATATTGTAGGATTGTTATGCTCTTTGATTAAGGGTAGCAACCTTTTTTGTCAACACTCTTGAACGTAAATTTAGCCATTTTATAGCATTAACATATAGCTTGCCACATCATTACCTTCTTTCCAAATTTTTCATTATAAATGGCTTTCACTGATGCATCCTGATAACACTTACTTCACTTGGATATGAACAACAGTACGCAGCCAAAATTTGGTTGAACGCTACACGATTTTTGCAATGACGGTTATTTTATAGTGTATCTACAATTAAAGTAACAGTCTACAGTAAGATGTCAACATTTGCATTGACAATTTTTTCTCAAAAGAGTCATTGCTCATGCAGTAGATAGAGGGTTGAAAACGGAATATCATTTTTTTCTAGAAAGATTGTGTTTTCTTTCAAACAAGTACGTCCAATATTTCGATTCCGGAACTGAAGATTCTCCTTATTAGTTGTAGAGATATGATTACATGCCATTGCTATGTTTATCTTACCTATTATTTAATTTAATTCATAACCTAATTTGCAAAATTAAAAATCGATCTGTCACTTCCTGGTGCAAAATTCCTCACCAACAGATGTATGTTCGAGGCCAACCATCATTCGCATTCCATCTATTATTCAAGCTGCAGGTACCGCGGATGGTTCAAATGCTTTCAAATAAATTACCCTGATGAATGAATCATAAATACATTCTCCCCTTCCGAAACCACGGAAATCCACATCACCTATCTGTAACATATCTCCCTCCCCCCTGCCAGGTGGGATGCCAAGTGTTTCGATGTTCATTTTGATTGCGGTATCGGTCAGGTTATAATAGCTTAGCGCATTTGCTACCGATATCAATTTTTTTTTTTTGGAGAGGTACGATGCAAAAAAGGCTTTGATTTGAACGTTGTACCCATCATGATTATCGTCAGTTGGTTGTATCACGCGTTTTGCGCGTTGCTCATCGCGCGGGGTGGCTAGTCAGTCAACAACAAACGACTACGTGTGGGGGATCATTGCGGGAGATTATTATGATTATTCAGCAGGTAAATGGTCTTCTCTGTAATCACCCGGCGCGAGTTGGCTGATGATGAAACGGAGGCAAAAAAACAGAACTCCCATGTTGCGATGACCCAGTGAATTTTCCGGAAAGGTGTGAGTTTGAAAAATGATTTATTGAATTAGATCTGACCACACATTGGTGAAACCACTGCAGATTAAGAGTTTAGGTGAAATGTTTTTCAGTGTTTTGAATAAACTGAAATTAGGAGGGTTCTGCTCATTTTTATCTAATTTAATCGATTTTTTCTTTGATTTTATGACATTCTAGCTGCTCAATTGCTCGGTAAATTCAATCAGTGCTTGTTTGTAAAATACTGTAACTTTTCCTATGTATGGCGACCGTCAAAAAATGCTTATGTGTACCTACAAAAAATTGTGTCACAATTACTATTATTTGGACAAAGTTTTGAAACTCACATAACCTATTTGTGACGGTCGCCATGTAAAGAACAAACTACGCTAGTTTCGTTCAACGACTAGCATCTCAAATCTATACCAGATTTGTTTGGTTAAAATTTTGTTGAATAGTAAAAGTTAAGTACCTGCAAGTGTTTGAAAACTAGACACTGTTACAGAAAAAATATCGTATCCGGTTCCTTTATCATTCGCACAGCTTTTGACACAAGCTCTTCACTTTCACTTGAATCAATCCATCATAGTTGTAAACATTGCTAATTTGCTTTCAACACCAAACAGGATCAGATTTCCTTGATCGACCGAATAAAACAGTCCCCCTTCGTAATGCGATTTCAACGTCCCTCAACAGATAGCCAAAACCGGAGCACCTTTGCAGCTCCAAAAGTTGCCGTCAACTCATTTGCACCTACATATGTTGGATCTACGCACACATCGCGATTCGATCTCAAGTATGTATCTTGTTTAAAAGCAAAAAAACCCCATCTCAAATGCTGTAAACGAAACTTTTTACATGCATTTTTTCTCTTTTCTCCTCCCCTTTCATAAATGCAATCCTACGTGGATCGCGGTTCTTTTTTTTGACAAAATCCGCCTCAACTCTTAGAAATGGACCGCATGATTGGTGTAGAAATGATTAATGACTGGTGTTTGATTTATGCTTCGATGGGGTTGGTTGCAAATAATAATAAAAAAAAAAAATCAAACCTAGTGTTGTGTTAAGTTTGTTAGGTTTTTATGCTACTATCTCAGTTACCACTTTAATCACTACTTTGTAGCCCCAACTTTTGCGTAACACAATTTATCTCATGTAATATTGTTCGGATGATGTTGGTTCAAGTGGTTGGGCAATGAATTTTAAAATTACAGTGAAATTTCTTCAAATTCTCAAAAAATACTGAGAATGTCGAATTAAAGAGATCCAATTGACTATTAGTCATTTTTTTATACAGAGCTAATGATGAACGACAATTATAATCAGAATCATTAAACAAAGCATTCAATTATCTCGATCCCTACGCCGGCAATCGTTCAGCATCTCGGCCGTCTCAACCGTGTCCTAGTCGAAATTGAGAAAGGGAAAGGAATCGCGCACCTGATCGGAATTATAATGGCAACCGTGAACGATACCGACAGCCGGAGTCGATGGCCCTGAAATTCTTTAACCTGTTTGCCGGTACGGGATCGATTGAAGTTCTCAGGCTGTCTGTCCGGGGTCGTTTAGGAGCTATTATCATCGGGTGAATTTGTAAGGATAATTAATGGCTTTCATGAACACTGCAATATTTCTAATTGTTATGAGGGAATTTTGAGTAAGAAAAAAACTTTGTTTTTATAAGTTTTGCTAAACAAAAACGAAAACAATGTAGGTAAATGTACCCAATTTTGGCCCCTAAGGCATGGTTGACAAGTTTCTCTAAGAGTGTAGCCTTCGACAAATATAATTGCTTAACAGCCTGGAATGCATTAAAAATATGTCTTGGCTTAAAAACTGTGGATGAAATGCTCCTTATTGTGGCGGACTTTCTATCATATCCGATTCAAACTGACTTTTATACGATCTTTTCACTGTACAGTTGGAATTGCGATTCACAACACTCTTATAGACGACTTAAGTTATCATTTCTGATACGATTTTTTTTCATTTACTGTTCATGATCGATTATTTTGATTGATGCATTATACAGCTAGTAGTATCAGCCACCAAACAAAGCATCAAAAACATAACGTATTAGTGTGAAAATTGTTCATATTCTACAAACAGACATACATTATTTTGTTATTGCCTAGTTTGATAGATCTATGACTCACCGTTTAGTGCAAAATGCATCGATCATGAATGGTTAATGAAAATAAAAAAAAACATCGCCTCGGCCAGAAATCGAACTCGAATCCTTTGATTATCTCTCGGACACCTTACCAATAGGCCAAATCGTCAGATGAAACTAGTCAAGTTGCAGCTCTATTATTCCGTTGACTTCTTCGATTTGAATTCGCTGCCATCGTACCTCGATTAATGGAGCTTATATTGCCCCAAGGGGGGGGGGGGGAGGGGTTTACATTATGCCCCTACAGCAACTGATTTTCAGCTTTCAGCAGAAAATTTTAAAATGCATTTTAAAAAGTTTTTATGTTCTTTTTAAAGCTTTTGCCTGTTACAAAATAGACTTTTTTAGTGTCCGAAAAAACGAACACATACATATAGAATCTCAGTGAAACTTCACGTTTCTTTGAAGAGATTTAAATTCTACTTAAGACTAAAGCGTACATCTTTCAAGGATATGGTGGCTAGCATCTTACTAATGCTAACACCGCCAGCTCACAGAAAGAGTACTATGTATGCCGTGACCAATACTCGATCACATGGGTTCTGGCTTAGAAGACTTAAACGCTATCCTCTAGGCCACTGTCGGCGGCGGTTTTGGTAATATGGAACCTCCGAAATGAGTTTTATCTCATTTTTTATTATTCAAAATTGAATTTACATATATTACAAGTGAGAAAATGTTGAATAACTGAAGCAAATTTCTAAATGTTATGTTAATCTTAAGTTGTCCACGTCATTTACTCAGTCTGTAAAAGCCTTAATCGGCTAAGACGATGTATGTCTTTAAATTTGAGTTTTAAGTCTGATTATATTGGTATAAACTTACTCAGTCATCAAAATATGATAAAGTATATAAAATTTTAAGTGTAGAGTACAATACATCGCTAGCTTTTCTTGGACCATTTAAAGGAAGGGGGAGGGCACAGTGGTCCAAAACTCAAAAAAACTTGCAAAAAGTCAATTATTGAAGTGGTGGATTTTTTTTGTTTCGACTATAGTCGTTTTACCATCTTCATGGCATTCGCGACTTTATAAACGTTGCAGTTGGCGGATCGTTATCGAAAAATTTATTCGGTACAACTGTGTTCGATGTTTACTCTTGGGCTCGAACTCGCGGACATCGGCTCAGGAAACAACAGACTTGCCAACTGAGCTATATCACAAGCCCTGTTCAAGATTATGTATCCATATATTTCATCGTCCTCCTGCATTTTAAGACTACACGAAACCATGAAGATGATAGTCATAAGGTTACTCGTTCAGGAGTTCTCATAGAAATGCTAGGAAGAGTTTGAAAATTGTTTAAAAATTTCACAATAATTTGCTTTTATTGAATGACGAATAAATAATAAAATCACGAATGTATTTTGCTTTGCAATAATTTTAATACTTTGACTAGACATACTTTACACCTAATTGTATGAAAATTTGATTGATTAGATAAATTAGAAACTTTTTATGTGAAAGTTATTCTCAAAAAACGGTAGAATTTTTAAATTTTCAAAAATTTAACAAGAGATTAAATAATACTTCACATAACTCCACTCTAATTTTATGTTGGATAAATTCCCATATATCAGGAATAAAACATAATGCAAATCGGGCTGTCTTTTTTGCCATTTGTGAAGAACGGTTTCGAACATTGGAAGCACTTTGTTCCTCATGTTTGACTTTTGAGCAATGAATCTTTCGGATCACGTAGGTACGAGATATATTTCTTATCGGAACTTTAAACCTTTAATATTTTAAAGCAATATCAATATATTTTTTTTTGTTTAAAACCAATTATTTATATTCAGTAGTTTTCAGGAATAACTCTCAAACCACATCTAAGTCACGGTTTATGAAATTTTCTACAGATCATCGATCAATTTACTGGTCAAAATTCATGAAAACCAATGGAAACTTTAAAAATAATAAGAAACGTTTATTGCAATATTCTGTGGTACGAAATAGGGAAAAACTATAAATTACTTAAATATTAAAAAAAAATATATTCTAATTTTTATTATTCAAAATTGACATAAAGTGTTTCGTGATAAGAACAATCATTCATAGGAAAATTGATGGTAGATATAAAAAAAAACTCCTTAATGCCAATATTTTCAAATTTTGATAAATATTCGCGAAATTAATGATTTATTTACAAAGTTTGTTATTAAACTAATTTCTAACATATTTTTTTTACATTGACTAGTAAAAAACAATCAGTAAAAAGTTATAAAGTGTTCAGCATCAGATTTGGAATTCATGTCAATTTGATTTGATTTATTTTTACTTGTGTAAAATTTCAATTGATTTTAGCTTCAACGAGCCTTTCTAGGATATGACAAATTTTGCAGCAAGCTCTTAGAAAATTTTAAAACTGGGAACACCTAACTGAGCTACTATTTTTTTCTAATACTTTGGATAAAATAAAAAAAAAAATCTTTTGGAGCAAATATGAAAATAATTAGATACTTTCAGAGAAATCATGATTATTGAAAAACTTTAGTAAGTTTCGAGCAACAAATGTCGAAAATTTCCTTTTTTGCCAGGTTTCTTGGGAATAGCGTTTTGAAGAATTCATTTGACAAAACTCATCTGATTTTGAGACCTGGTAAGGTTCCTTTTATGGTTTAAGACTGGAAGGGGAAAGCGGGTCTCTTAATAGAAGACAAATGTTTGCATAGCTCGAGAATTAAACCGAGTTTGGCATGCGAGGGTGTTTTGGTACGAGGAATGTTTTTTAGAATATTCAGTACCCCTCGCTCCTTCCTGCAGAGAGATAGAAAGGGCTACCTTACAATTTTTTACATAACTCGAGAACTTATCGAGCAAATGGAACCAAATTTGGTATGGGAAGGAATCTGAATACGAGAAATGTTACTATAATATTTTTAGACCCCCCTGTTCTTCCAGTGAGACAATTTTAAAGGGTGAGGATGCTCCCATATAATTTTTATCATTATTCGAGAATTTATCTAGCGAATGGAACCAAATTTTGCTTGAAATGGTATTTGAGTACGAGGAATGTTTTTATGAACATTTGGTACTACTGCCTCCTTTCGCTGGGATGATAGGAAGGAAAGAGGGGGGTCTCCTCTACAATTTTTCGTATAACTCGAGAACTAATCGAGCAAATGAAACCAAATTTGGCATGGAAGGGCATTTGGATACGAGAAATAGTCATATGCTTATTTTAAACTCCTTTCTCCTTTGATTGGGGATAACGTTAGGGGAGAGGAGAGCTCCCATACGATTGTTTTGCATAAACCAAGAACTTATCTAACAAATGGAACCAAATATGACATGGAAAATCATTTGGGTACGAGAAATAGTTCTATGACTTTTTGAAACATCACCCTTCATCCAGCGAGCATATAGAAAGTAAGGAGCTCCAATACAATTTTGCTTTTTTAACTGGAGAAGTAATTAAGCAAATAGAATCAAATTAGACGTGGGAAGGTATTTGTGTGCGAGATATGTTTTCATGAATGTTTCAAACCCTTTAGCCAATGAAATAAAATTTGATATTAGAAGTTTTTTAAGGGGGGAGTAGGGTCTAACGGGTGAAAAACACCATTTTCACGAATTTTTTAAAGCTATCGTTCAAACAAATGTATTCAAATTTTTTGCATTATACAAAGCATTGTTAAAAAAAACATTTAGTAATTTTTTCGTAGAAAAATATTGAAAAATGAGCAAGTGATGGATCACTTTCGAGGATGCCTTTTAGAAAACAGGATTTGCGGTGAACACTGTATCTCAGCACGGAATCATCTGAAGTCAAAAAATCAGAGCAAAATATTTTCAATAGATGTTTTTCTGGACCCCAACGAATTTTATTTAACTTAAAAAAAAAATTTATGAAATTTTTGTGGTTGTTTGAAGTAAAAACTACGATTTTTCACGAAAAAATTCGCCATTTTTTATCTATAAAATCTCCAAAAAGTAAAAAAAAAAAGAAAATCGTTGGGGTTTGGTATTTTATATGTTGATAATATGTTCCAAATTTGAAAAGAATCGATGAAGTAGTTTTCAAATGACGATGTCCATGGACTTTAAAAATGTGCTTTCGAGAACAACGTGTTTGAAGTTTCTGCATAAATAAAAGAATAAAGGCATATAAGAGGAGATAAAGGCCTATAATTTCTACAGTTTTGCTTCGATTGACTTGAAAATTTGACACAACATTCTTGAAATGATTTACAATAAGAAAATAAAAAAAAATTAAAAACGATTTTTTGAAAGATTTAGACCCTACTCCCCCATTAAAGCAATTGGGATCACCTATGTATATATAAAATGAATGTTGTCTGTTTGTCTGTTCCCTATAGACTCGGAAACTTCTGACCCAATCATTGTGAAAATTGATATATAAGGGTTTTTGGGGCCGGAAATGGTTCCTAAAATTCAAACGGCTCCGACTAAAAGCAAGGGGAGCTTCCATACAAAATTAATAAAATATGACATAACTCGAACAATTTTCAGAAACAAATGAAACGATCAATGTGAAACTTGGTGTTTAGCCATTTTCAAGACTGGGAATGGTTTTCAAAATACTTTCGAACCCCTCTGAATCCAAAAAAGGGGTACTCCTATACAAAATTTACATAAAATTGAAACAATATGAAAAAAAATTCATAAACTATTGAACCAATCAACGTGAAAATTGACGTGTAGCCATTTACGAGACCGGGAATGGTTTCTATAATACTTTAAAACCCCTCCAAATCCAAAGAAGGGGGGTTCCCTTACAAAATAAACAATCATTTGACAAAATTCGAACAATTATCGGAAACTACTGTTCCGATCAACGTGAAATTTGGAGCCCTTTTCGAGACCGGGAACGGTCTCTATAATATTTTCAAACCCCTCCGAATCCTCAAAAAAGGGGCTCCCATACAAAATTTGGAAAACTTCGGAAACTTCAGAATCGATCAATAAAAAATTTTGTGTGTAGGCGTTTTCGAGACTGAAAATGGTGTTTAAAATAGTTTCAAACTCCTCCAAATCTAAAAAGAGGGGAGGGGGCTCTCAAACAAAATTATTAAAAAAATTTGACAAAATTGTGAAAATCCTCGAAGGATTACTGTGAAAAATTGGTAATCGTTAGCGTTTTGATCTAATGATCGATTGAATTGACAAACATGTTGAAACCGAATGGGATGATATATTGTATTAATAGACGCTTCCCATTTTAATAAAAAAAAAAAAGTACCCTCATATACAATATTATTATTATTATTATTATTATTATTATTATTATTATTATTAAGTTTAATTAGTGACACTTTACCATGTCATATACCACAAATTAACAAATAATTAACAAAAACAATGTCTTAGTGTTTTAGTGTTTAGTGTTTAGTATCATTGTATTGTAGATCCCTTCTATTTTTTTCTCAAGGGTGTCTTTCAACCATCAAACTATGTATAAAACTATGTATAAACTAAAAACAATCTAGAAGCTCAGATGCCATGAAAAGTAGTTCGCATTAAAAAATGTTGAAATTTAATTTAAAAGGAAGTTGTATTAGTGTGGTTGTTTGCGTACGAAAGACCCTTTCTTTAATCTCGAAAACTTGTCAGAAAAAATGTGTCTATGTAATTCGTGAGCCCTTCCCGCCTTGAAAGGGGGAAAGGGTGATGAATCTTTACAAGTGAAACATACATTTTGGTATAATAAAAGAATAATCTTTATAGTGGAAATTAAAACTTTAGTTGCCACTGTTGCTTCAAAATCATGTTGAAATTGGATTTAATGATATTTTGTAGGCATCATAAAAAATCGAAATTTGAGATTTTCCTAGAATTTCATTTATTTTAGGAAGGTGTAGCTAGTAGTATGATAAAAGAGGACATTATGAAAGCCAGTGAATCGACTAACGTGCGTAGATTTGAGAAATATAATCGGAACATACCTTCTCGGTACTTACTTCCATTTTTCTACATGTTCTTCATATCGGATAAAGAATTTGGAAAGACTTTAATTTCAAACTCAGTTTTAAGATTAAGACTTAAATTGAAAATAAGGCGTAAACAATATAGTTCTAAATGCTTAATAACGAGAACAGATGGAATCTTCTCAGTTTTGCTTTAGGTTTGACATTAATCTTTTTTTTTTGTACAGTAGTAAGAGCAAATTTTGAATTCATATAATCTTTTTTAAGATAAGTTAACCCCCGTTTTCATTGATTTTTGTTAATTTATTTTCGGCATATCGGTGAAAATGTATATTCTTGGAACAAGAATATCAGATTTGAAAATTGATAAGATGGAAGAAAAGTTAGGAGAAAATTTTACAGGTGTTGCATTTTACGAGATATTTAAAACTGCATTTTAAGTTTACCTCGATGAAACATGATAACTTTTACTTATTATTCAAATGTGGAGGACGATTTTCAGAGTTTGGTGACAACGTACTCGTTGTAATTAAATTAACATTTTTATTATAATTATTATAGGTACTTCTCTTCCTCCCTTTGACAAATTTTATGCTATAGTAGATAATGGCATCATGGATACTTCATCCGGGAGAATCGAAAAAACATCAGTTATTTAGTGTCAAACACAAATTCTGCTAGCTTTATTCTTACAAAGCAAATCACAAATCAGCCTTTTCGGAGGTAAACCAAAATTGATAGGCCGAAAAAGACAGAAAGCCAGACAAACCATTTCCAATGGGATTCCAGATAAACCATCCAACAAATCCCAAAAGCCAATTTATCAAAGCTACTAGGACAACTCTCTGTCTGTGACTGAACCCCATTTCCCCTCAATCAAATATATCCAAGGTAGGTGGGTACGAAAATGCCTACCCACAAATAGAATAAACAAATCAATGCCTAGTTATTCCTCAGCAAACGAGGGAGGAATTCCCAACACAACAAAACACAGACAAATAAAAACCGGAAGTTTGACACTTTTTGGTTCAAGCCATTTGGGGACCGTCTGGATTCATTGGATTGTGGGAGTTGTGTACTATCTTCTTCGATTAGGAAGAACCTCGATAGAAATTTTTCCAGTAGGGTGGTGAAATGATTAATTTAAACATCCTACAACTTTCTACATTTCATTAGTGAAAACGTAATGATTGGATTCTACTCTTAAACATCCACAAAACACTGAGTCACTGAAACTTAAAAAGTAAATTGTCAAATTTGAAGCACTCTAAGGAAAAGAGCAAAATCTTCAAGAGGATTTGAAGGGTTGAAATTTGAACACTACCGAAATCTAGTCGGACTAAAATATATTGCTTCCAGTTTAATGGCTTTTTCATCAAAGTACTATTACCATCAACCACAAATTTTAAGATTCTGACTTAATTATAATTTGAATTATTTGATGTATAAGTTTTTCCGAGAAGAAACAATCCATTTCTTCAGAGAAGGAGCTCCTACGCCTGTTACTCAAAGTGATAGGTTGGGTTCTATTAAATAGGAGAGCTCCTATTTCAGAACATCTTTTGAGTGTTCAGTAAAAGGTAATATTAAACGATACAGTTTCTCAATTCTCAACTTATCTTTCATTCATCGCACTGGCGTATGATTTAGATGGGACGAAAGTTTTAAGCTGCCTTTATATTACCGTTGGAATTTCTCAACCAGACGCATCCCTTTAACAAAAAAAGCAGGAAAAATACAATGACTGCAGGAATCCTAAGCCCTCGGATAGAGACCCCGCATAGGTTGACGCTAAATTTGACCAACTCACTGCCGTTTTATGCAAATGACTAGAAAGTTGTCGTTGACGGCGTTTTTTTTTGTCTATTTTGGAGCCTAGACATTTTTCCATCCATCCATACTTCTCTATTCGCGGGGACAAATCCTAGGTCGACGGTTTTTTATTGTCTTCTCCCGAATGATTTTAATTTATTCTTCCCTAGCTTGAAATAACTTGACAGTCCATTGGCATCAAACGTCGAGTCGCCAATGGTCACTGGTCGGTAAATTTGAATGGGCCGAAATCAACTGGAAAAATCTCATCCCCCCGAATGCAGTACTGCTAGTAACTAAGAGAGGACGCAATCAACCACACCGGCTGTATATTTGAATTGGTGAATTTTTAAGTAGCTGCCAAGTTTTGGAGGCACTGTCGGTTGAAAAGGTTAAAATTTGAAGATGCAGCTTCCAGTTTTGATCTTGTGTCGTCGTGAAATATTGACGTCAGAAATCTCAATTTGAGTCGAGTGTGCCCCTGCAGCATCAGAGAATGCGTTCGTGAGGGGTCCATTTATCTTGGACGTGTGTTTTCGTCTATCTTCCGCTTCTTCCGATGTGATGTGCGCTCACGATACGCCAATTATGTAAAATATGATTACTTAATGAACCACCACCACTGGAGAAGATCATCGAATGAATAGCTGCATGGATCATAGATGAATGGGTAGCCCGGCTAGAGAAAACACATGTTTCCGTAATGGCAATTTCAATCGATTGGGAAGTTACGTACGACAATCGAATCGTGTGTCGTGCCGTACATTCCGATGGACAGTTGTCGAGATGGGTTGACAAATGTCACCGGTTAGTACTTTTCGGCTTTTGAATCTTTTGATTGAGATGACATTTATGTTGTGCGTAATTCGTGAGTGCTTTCAATCACCAGGGGAAATTCGAAGATGTATCTCGACATGTGAAACTGAGGATGGGAGAGTGATACGAATCACTCAAGATCTTGATAGATACACCCATAAATCAGACTCTACCCCAAAAATGACCATCCTTGGAGGTGGAATTATCGGCATAAGATTCTATACCGGATCGGCAGTAACAAGCTTTCTCATCGCTGGCATTATCCTCCCAGTGCAACTGCATTGCATAAGTCTGAAAGAAACCAAATAACACAACAAGACAAATCAGGATGGAAACAATCAGCCAGGAAGGATATTGTCGAATGATGTACCGAACGCTGTTTGGTTGGAACAAAGAATTCCGTTTTTGTATGCGGGTTTTCATACTTATACAGTGTATAAGTATGAAAACCCGCATACAAAAACGGAATTCTTTGTTCCAACCCCCGGCAAACATCCACCGGCTAGATGTCCTGCAGTCAGCAGCTGTGCGTGTAAGCTGGCAATAGAGAACAGTTTCTCGTTTTCCATTCCCATCCCTTTCTCATCCCATCCCCATCTCACTCCCATCAAAGACAAAGGAGGATTAAAAACACCACTGGCAAAACGGCAGACGGCAGAATATGACAATATAACTTCGTTTGCTAACTGATTCAGTTGGAACACTGGTGAAGTTATCGGACTTGCAAGTCGATATAAAAATGTTGCGTTGGGTTCGATTCTCACATTTCTTTTTTTTTAAATTTTGGATTTAATTATCCCATAGGATGCAAATTCAATAAAACGGTTTTCTAGTTTCGCTTGGATGTAGTTGTCATGCATCATTTTGTTTAAGAGCTCGAGTCTTTATACCAGTAGTGCTTTCCCAATCATATCATGTTTGATACAGAAAACTTTTCGGCGCATTTTCGGCTCAGAGATTTGCTTAATAGGCAATGAATTTTTTCAACCTGACCTATGGGTGCAGAGTTGAGAAAAAGGAAAAAATTAAAAAGTTTTCCAGTAGGAGACACTGCTTTACATAAAGGTCGAATATGTCGAATATTTGCAAACTCTCAAGAAAATTTAAAACATTAACAACGAAAATTTATTTTGAATTACTAAAATAGGAATAACAATAGAAATTTTTCGCAACAAAAAAAAAGAGCTTTTCTAACAATTTATTTAATGAAAATGTTTTCTTTAATTCATTCGACGAAGAGACGAGTTATTTCTTCGAAAAGACTCAAAAAATCTATTGGTGGATCAATCAAGTTCATCTCATAGTTATGGAGGAAAATGGAGGGAACAGCAGATAATTTAAAAACTAGGTCTTGTTATTTTTCAAGTTATTCGTCAAAACAATTTAAATAACAAGTTGCTAAGAAAAGATGATTTAAGCTCGAGTCGTATGTTTATTCAACGAGGCTTGCTGAGTTGGGTAATACGACGAGTGATGAAAAATTAAGTTTCACAACGAGTTACGTGCACATTTTTTGTAATACCTACTATAAAATACTCTTCAGAATCAAGTTTTTAAGGAGTAAAATTTCGTAGATTTAAAAAAAAAATGTAACAGTTTCAGAAAGTAGAACTTTTTGGAACCGTTTTCAAAACAATTTTAAAAACAACTTCTTTCCGACACTGTTTTTCGAAAGGACAAGCAAGCTTTAATCTTTGCTTTTATGAAACCAAAATAAGTTTCGATGAACGGATATTTTAGTGCGAAGTTGCAAAGGAAAATTTGCCCATACCTTAAAACCATGTCAATAAACGTTACACATGGTATAACAAAGAGTCATAACCAAAATTCAATCTCAAGGTAATTAAAATGATATAGGAAATAATAGAAAATAGGTCACAGAACCGGAAAAACCGGAAAATCGGGAATAAAACGGGAATTTAAAATCGTACCGGGAATAACTGGGATTGCAGATAAAAAAACCGGGAAAAATACACAAGAAAGTCAAAATTGATTTTTGGATCCAAGATCAAGGATTGAAATCAAAATTCGGAATTCAGAATTGTAATTTAATTTTCCGATTCAGAATTCAACAGATTCAAAAAATAACTTTTGAAGTTTAAAACTATTCTGATTTTTTTTTCAATTAGTTTCTAATTGAAAAAACTCACAATTTTTACCGGAATTCAGAGTTAAAAAGTTTTTCTTAAATGAAGATTTAAATTCTAGAAGTCACTCAAAATATGTTAATGCACCGCATGTCATTACAGTTATTTGAAAAAAATAATCTATCATTTGAAAACAAGTAAATCAAAGTAAAATTTTCAGTTCGGAATTTTGTTGCAAACTTGGAAATGTTAAAAAAGCTTCTTTTTTAAGTTTCCAATGAAACAATTAAAAATAAATCATTAAATCATGTTTACGGCACTGTGTCTTTTTTTTTAGCTGTAAAATAACAAACAGGAATTGATAATCGAACGAACTGTTTGTGAAAAAGATTCGGTCTAGAACTATTTTCTTTAAGCTGAGCTCCAGTGAAAATTTACTCAAAATAGCTACAGGAATTTTTAGCCAGACTGTAAAATATTTACAAAAACTTTTTAATGAGGGTCTGTTTATGTAGATTGAAAGCAATGGTTAAAGCTTAAAATTGTTATTTTCATCAACAATGCATTGTATCGTAGTTTTTCGATTTTATCACGGTGGAAAAAAAAATCACCGTGAATATGGCGAAACCGTGAATTTGGCGAAACTAAAAATTAAAGTGGAAAAAAGTATTTTTAATGTCTTTAATCAATAATTTTTAATGTTTTCAGTGGTGGAACCGTTTTGTATCAATAAATTTTAATAATAAGATGTAATTATCAATGATTATAAAACACAAAGAATCGATTTCAGTTCTAATTATTCTTCTTCTTAGCAATTTTAATATTTTTCATGAAATAAAAACATGTTAAATATCAGTTTGATAGTCTACAAGTTATTGAAGTAAATTATCAAGTTTTAACGAAAATTTAACAGTCGATATCTCTTATGTCAATTTTGAAAAAGAGTTCAAAGAAAAATGCAGCAAAAATTTCTTTTCTGGAAATTTTAAATTTCAATATTTCAATTTTTAAACCTTTGATTAACTGAAAAGTTTAGCTTTTCGATTTTTTTTTCAAATTTGCTCAACTTAGACTTTTAAAGTGTGTTTCGACAAAAATGTTTTAAAGGCAGATAATCCTTTTTTCATATGTAAAAAAACCGATAACATAGTCCTTTTTACATATTTTAAGGCAAAGCTAACAGAATTTCATTTTGATCTCCTAAAATTATAAATTCTAACAATACTACAGGCTGTCCAATCAGGATTGCGCACGTCACCCATTCACATAAACAAATTAAATAAAGAAATCAGAGAGACTTTCTATCTCTGTTCAAAACTATCTCTTGTCAAAAGCGCTTACCTACATCTTTATATGATTCGCATAACCAAAAAAGTTTACTTTTTAAGAGCGGCTAACCAAGCACAAATAACAACACTGGCATTAGCGTGACGTTGAAATACTTATATCGATTATTACAAGTGTTTTTAAAATCCAAATGACGATGTTTACACTATACAGCTAAAGTTAGCAGATCAATGGCATTTTCATAGTATTCTATAAATAAATAACATAACATAAACCATAAAAAATATCATGAACAAAGACGCCCTACGCTTTTGAAAGAAAATTAAGGTCCAGGAAATGGTTTCAGAATGATTTATAAAAAAAAGTGTGATAAAATAGAAACAATAACCATGATATAATCGACCATGAATTTGGTGAGTATCGATAAAATCGAACAGTAATAAAATCGAAAAACTACTATATTTCTGAAAAATAAGAAACCCTCCAAAAGACACGAACGCCACAAACGTGGTAAAGTGTCTATAATTAGAGAAAAAAAATTAAAAAAAAAAACCCCCAGAGATTGTTTTCCAATCTCATCAAAAATTTACGTTTTGCTTTTTTGAAAGGTAACCACAAAAATCAGAAAATTTCAGATGTTTTGAAAATTAAAATACTTTGTGTATGGTTCATAAGCTGTAGAAATGTAGAAAAAATTAATTGGAAAAAAACTTTTGCCGGTATCTCTAAATCATAAAAAAGCTTAAAAATTTACTTTTTGGAAATTTCATGACATTTTAGAAAGTTTGAGCCAAAGTATGAAGTTTATATTACTTTGTTTGTTCAAAACTGTATGTATTTTATCTAGATTCAAAAGTTGGTTGAAGACATGAATACAAAATTGTTCAATGCTTTAGAAATTTTGACTTAACAAGGTGGCTTTTATTAATCATAGGTGAACTTTTGAAAAAAAGTAAAAAATCCATCTAAAATTTTGGTGCAAAACTTTAGAATATGACTCAATTCGAATGTTTTAGATCAATGATTAACTTTTTCGAACATCACATGTAGTTTTTTTTACTTCTGATAAAAAAAATAACTACTGAGGTTTTCTTTTAGCTCATCCACCACAGGCCCAACAAACCAATATAATAATTTGCAGAATAATAAGAAATAATTTAAATAAAAATGAATCATAGATATTTTTATATTCTTGAACAAATTTTTAATTGGACTAAAATCTTCGGTAACAATCCCCATAAATGTTCTTTGGTGACGTCAGTTGTAGTTACATTTTTCTATTAAATTTTCTAAAGCTTTTTTTTGCAAGCATAATTTCTCTCGAATTAGAAAAGCTAGGGACAATCGAAATCTTTTATCAAATGAAGGATAATAAACAGATTCGAAAACAGTTTTTGTATTTATAGGGCTGTTGTTTTGTTTTCGTAGAGGTGTTAGTTCATTAGTCATCATGATTGATTTAGATAAGTATTTAGATAAGTATTTTGATACTTAGTAATGTTAAAATTTCAAAACGTAATATCCAGAAAACTAGAGATTTTATAACATAGCTTCAATAGCTTCAGAAAATGTTATGTAAACTTTTGAGTTCCTTTGAATTTGACACCTTGTTTACCCACTGTTCAACTAAATTTTTGTATAAATCATTAAAATTAGTTTTCAGTCTAACTTGATTCTGCAGAAACCTATAAAATTTATCTTCCTGAGAACCTCACTTCAAAAAAATATGTACATGTAGAGGAAAACTCAATATTATTTCAAACAAGTAACTTTATATTTTCCACTGATTTGATATCCAAAATTTTTTACATTACAATTAATTAAATTTCTTAATTTTTGAATATCTTTAAATTTGATATGCTGTTAAATAATCCACAGAACTATAAATGTAGACTGTGAAACTCGTTGCTCATATTTTGTTTAACTTTTTAGATCATAATTCAAAATTGAGATCGTGATTTACAAAATTCTGCAATAAGAACTTCGAATGATGCAAAAACATTGTTTGATTAATAAATTGAAAAAAAAACTTAAACAACAAATTTAAAAAATTAATTTGATTTTTTTAAAGTAATGGCTTTCGTAAACGAAATTTATAACACACTCGGTATAGGTAAAAGGCCAGTTTATAAGTGTAGTATATTTAAAAACAATAGAATATCACATTTGAAAAAAAAATTGATTCCAACTATGGCCATAATGACGACTAATTGGTTCAAAAGTCCTGTTTTCACACCATTTAAAAAAAATGAGTATGATTCAAAAACATCCTTCTAAAGTATGTTATTCATTAATTATAGTGTCGATAACCCCAGCGTATTTCTACACATAACTGTTTTGTGTAGGATCCCATCAGGGGCTTGCGATATAGCTCAGGTTGGCAAGTCTGTTATCTCCTGAGCAGATGTCCGCGACTTCGAGCCTAAGAGTAAACATCGAATACAGTTGTACCGGATAAGTTTTCCAATAACGATCCGCCAACTGCAACGTTGATAAAGTCGCGAATGCCATAAAGATGGTAAAACGGCTATAATCGAAACAAAAAAAAAGTAGGATCCCATCGAACATGAAATCGTATCAGAAACGATAACTTAAGTCGTTTACAATTGCAATAGCAATTCCAACTGCATAATGAAAAGTTCATATAAAATGTCGTCTAGAGCCAGTTTAAATCGGATATGACAGGAAGCCATCCCAGGTAACCACCAAGCATTTAAAACAGCACGTAAGTAGCACTATATACGCTTATACGGCAGATGGATTAAAGCTACTATGCATTAGATAAGCATTTATGTAGCCCTGAATGCTACTCAAATGCAGGTTTTGGCAAAATATACGGCTACTTTAGTGCTAAACCCTACAAATGTTCCCAACTTGGCATTTAAAAAGCATTTGAAATGCTGATTTCACGCTTCGCCGTTTCTTTTAAAAAAAATCCAGTGATCACCACTCACAGATATTTTTATCTCGTGTTCTTCTTTACCGACCCACTCCTCTCTTTCTTTGCTGCATATCACCCTTTCTTTCTTCACTCGACCTTTCACCATTGTATACCACCCTTGTGTGGAGAAAACTCTTGGAGTTGCTGTTCCTCCTCCTGGAACGGGATTCGAACCTGGATCCTAGCGACATCAATATCAACGGACGATTCCTTTATCCGCTGAGCTATAAGAGAAGACCTGATGGAACATGATATTTTTGTTCCATATAAACAACACTTCACCTGCATTTGAGTAGCATTCAGGGCTACATAAATGCTTATTTAATGCTTAGTAGCTTTAATCCTCCTGCCGTTTATGCGTATATAGTGCAACTTACGTGCTGTTTTAAATGCTTGGTGGTTACCTGGGTTGTGTCCATCTTTAAACAGTGTGACACCTTTTTCATTTTTCCATTTTCGCGAGTCTTATAGGTCTGATAATGTCCATCGTAGATTTTACTACGGAATGCGGTATCTGTTCGCTTAGGTGCACTCTTTATTGGATAAGTGTTTACATTTAAATCCTTTTAACGTTCTCCAACGGTGGTGTATTTTAAATATCCATGAAAAGCATTGAAGTTCACGGTTCCTGAAAAATTATGGACAGTTACTTTCACATATAACAGAAAATAATTATAGTTTGGCAGTTTCTCGAGGGATTTCCAGTAAACGCCGTGGCTCCGTAGGTAGCATGCAATCATATTGCGATAAACGTGATAGAAGAGGTTTCAGCGCGGAATGGGATATTTTGAACACTAAACTCCATTGACGAAGAAACGTTAAAGGTCTGACTCAACTTCAATTATTCTATCGTGGCCATTTGATTCATCGTTAGGGCTATAATAATCTTCTTCTGAAGGTTCTGCGTCCTCCTTCGTATCTAAGGCATCGTCATCGTAATTCAATAGAGGTATTGAGGACGTATCCAAAGGTGTTACATCTGGAGCATCTTGCGTTGAAGATGATGTTGGAAGTGGATAAGTACTTGTTGACGGTGTATTCAACAAAGTGTTTGGTGTGCCCGAAGGATTGGCAAGATCACTGTTCGATGAATCATCTATTTCACTATACCGCTTCAAATTTCGATTGTATGAACCACTTTTGATGATATTTTCCCACTTTTTGAACGATCCATTTTTCTTATATGCACAATATTAATCACTCTTCAAATATTCAAAACAAACATCTGTACACAAAGAAAAACATGCCATCTATAAATATGAAAGAATGGGTATAAATCAGGTACGTTGGTATTGAAGTTGTTTTGTTTGATTATACCTAGACATTATGATACGATTATGAATGAACAACCAACTGAACACCTAGGTAGAATTCAGCAAACTGTTTAAGTTAAACATCATAATGAAAACATTTGTGTAAAATAAAGACACACATTATTATTCGCCCAACAATCCGTTTTACAAAACCCTTTACGGTTTACGGTACCCACAAACCAGAAATAAGCATCTTCAATAAATCAGCATTATATCTGCATTTCCACTGCTTCTTGCAGTCTGTTAGCATTTAATATGCATAGCTGTTTTTAATCAGCATCCAAAATGCGATTTTAAATATTTTTTTCATTGCATTATTCAAGCATTGAAATCGCTATTTTATGGGTATTGTGCATTCAAAAAGCTTTTTACTGACTAAAAGCTTTTAAATAGAATATCACATGCTAATTTAAAACAACTATGCATTTCAAATGCTTATATACTACAACAAGCAGCGGAAATGCAGATATAATGCTGATTTACTGCTTATACTAATGCTTGGTGGTTACCTGGGATGTTTGTAAATTTTGGATTCAATTTACTCCCGCGCGGGCTTCAAGTGAGAAATTCATCGTATTGTTCTCTCTGCAACGAGAGAACTGGAAAACATTGTCATTGTCAAAACAGAATAAGAATATAGCTACAAAAATGTTTGCTGAAATTTTTGAAAATGTGATGAAAGTCATAAATAGAATCAAGTTCCTCTAAATGTTTAATGATATGACTGTGATAAAGCAAAAAATCAATGAAATCTGTTGAAAATTTTGTTATATTTTGACAAAATTAGACAATTAATCAAAGCCTTGAACAAATCATAAATTTGTGACCGGGAAAACCGGGAATTTTAAAATGAAAATGTTGTGGCCACACTAAATCTAAATTCTTAACATAATAAAAAATGAGCTGCTGACGTTCAAAAATAAAATTAGACCAAAATAGAGTACAGATCTTAATAATTGATAATCTTACCTCCAATCAAATATCCTTAGAGCTTGAATCGAAGTTGTATTTAATTGTTGAAAGAATCTGAAAAACGAAAAAGGAAATAGTTCAAATACTGTCAGTTAAAAATATATTGAAAATAAGCACAACAAAAAAAGGATTAATTAATTATAAAATGTGTTTTGAGCCAACTTTTTTTAATAACTCTACTGAATCAAAGCCGTTGAAAGATTTCGAAAATGCTCACTGAAGAAGATAGTAAGTTGCTATTGAAATACCAGTATCTGAACTATTCTTATACCGTGTTTGGATTAATGGGAATCTTTCGATTGCTTTGAAGCCGATTAACGTAGGTAGATATATTGAATTTTTGGATCAAAATGAGCACAGCCAGTGCTTCCATTTCCTTTCAATTTGCCATCAAGATATTGAAGGGATGGAACAGATTTTCTATTTGTTTTTTTCAAAATAGTTCTCACACATAAACAAATTTCTTTTTTATCTGAAGTTTAACAACTTCAAAAACAATTTTGAGATTAGAATTCATAATTTTGAGTTACACATTCCTGTATTGAATGTGTTTTAGCCAATAAATCTACCACCCAAATACTTTATCTCTTCCATTTATGACTCAGGTCGAAAGAATTCAATTGGCACGGTGCTAATAGCTTAAATTGATACATACATCCCAAATCTTTGGCAACGTCCAAAATTCTCACGCGAGGTAACTTTCGTAGAGTCAGGTGTCGTTTCCAGCATATTTTCGCATATCTACCTCCACAAACTGACAAAGCTTTCGACAACACACGACCAATCCATTCGTATTAAATAAAAAAAAACCTTCAGGGGTACACCAAAATCCGATTTCTCCCCTTCACCCCCGCAAGGCACGATTTTTTCGCTTTTTTCGCCGATCAGTAGTTTTTTTTCTCTCTATTTACAAATTCATTTGACTGATCGATTGGTGCTGAGCTGAAAGTTGGCCGTCGCCGCAAAATTCGCCTGAGCGTTCTGGACTTTGGAGGTGCCGTTGAAGTTGCCTTTTGAGAAAAGATAGAAAAAAAAACTGCCAGCAAATCGATGACCTCGGCATACCAGTTTTCGAACTTAAACTCCGGTTTAGTGTGTTTTTTTGTTTACTTCTCTCTCCGTCGATCGCTAGATTTTTCAGGTGAGGTGCCTTTTGATATTTGTCTTCTCCGCGTTAATCGAACAACAACTCGTCGTAGGTACTCGACTCAACTCGAAAACGACAACGAATCGGACGCAATGATCGGGCTCTTTGACTTTGGTAGTTTTTTTTCCTGCACAACAACAGAATGTTTAATGGCAGAGGTGTACCAATTTACTCATTTTTCCATTATGTAGGCATTTTGGATGTCGTCGATCGAACGCAGCAGCTATTAACGGTCGTTAGCATACGAACAGCAGAGACCGAGAAGCGATTGCGAAAGCGATTTGTCCTGCTGTGCTAAGCACTTGCCATGGGATTTTATTATTTTATTATTGATATGCGATTTTAAGTTATGTGCCCATTTCAATAAAGCACTTGATGTTGGGAAACGATAGTCGAACTTGTTGGAGGATTTTTCTTAGCAAGTTTGCGATTTTCAAGCACAGAAAAACATAAGATTACAAATCATAAAATAAAGTTATGGAATTCTACAAAGTAGAATAAAAATGAGCTTGGCGAATCAATCTTCTGAAGGCCACTCCAGGTATTCATTTAACGGCAACGAAAACGATTTTAGCTGACCTGAAGATTTGTGATAATAAGCAGTTTAATCATACCATGTAAAAAATAATGTGAAGTGAATATTTTGTTTATGATTCGACTAAAAGAATTATTAATTTTCCATAATATAATGAATAGAACAATCATGGAGAATTTTTCTATTATCTGACAATTCACGCCGGGGGTCTTCACATTTTCCCAACCATTACAAATTTGATTCATTTTTGCGGCTTGAAAACTCATATTTTTTGCAGATTTTCTAATCTTCTTCTTTTCGAACTAGGTATGTGAGGTAACATTTTTTCCTAGGATAATTAAACAATATTACAAATGCACATAAAGTTTGTTTCACATAGAATCAGGTCGCATCTTTTAATTTACTGCAGCGCCCCTAGTTGTCACATCGTGAATCTATTGACAGTTTTTTGATCCGGATGGTTTGTTTACTTAGTGGTGAAAATTTCATCAAGATTGAAGCAGTCAGTCAAAAGTTATCGACGATGGAACGCGAAGGCGAGAGAAAATTCTGCACACTCACGTAGAGAAACCGACGTGGTCAGATCGCGAACTTCCTGAAATATCCTAAATCGACTGTAAATTCGGTGCTGCAACGTTACCGAGAGACCCTTACGGTGGATCGAGCAAAACAAACCAGGCGTAAAAGTGGAACATATGACCGGAAGCTGCGAGCAAAGGTAATTCGATCAGTTCAAAATAATCCTGGAATCTCCTTGCGTGATTTGGCGAAAAAGTTAAAGACGAACCACAGTACAGCTCGACGAATTTGTTTGCGAGAAGGCTTGCGGTCGTATCATGCAAGCAAAAACCCCAACAGGACGCTGAAACAAAACCTGGTTTCCAAAACAAGGGCAAGGAAGTTGTACGAGAAAGTGTTGACCAAGTACAACGGATGCATTTTGATGGACGACGAAACTTACGTCAAAATGGTTTTGGACAAATACTGGGTAACAAATTTTACCTTGCGAAGCGTAAAGGGAATGTTGCGGGTAGATTAAAGTTTGCTTTTGCAGATAAATTTGCTCGTAAGTTGATGATTTGGCAAGGGATCTGTAGTTGTGAGAAGAAGACTAAGATTTTCATCATTGGGGACACAATGAATGGAAATGTCTACAAAGAAGAATGTCTCCAGAAGAGGAGGGTTTTGCCATTCATTCGGTCCCACAAAGGTCCGGTGAAGTTCTGGCCAGACCTGGCAAGCTGCCACTACAGCCGGGATGTCTAGAACAAGGAGAACAAGATCGATTTTGTTGAAAAAAGTATCAGTCTACCAAACTGTCCTGAAGAAGTGTGGCAGAACCATGAAAAACCCGCTCAAATGGAAAAGTGGTGGAACAAGAGGGCGAATGAGGATACCAGCAGTTCTGTTCATAAAATGGTGGGTGGTATCACACAAAAAGTTTGAAAATTCATCCGAAAAGCTGACGAATGATTTTTATGTATTTTTTTCCTTAATGTGCTACAAAACCCTACAAAATGACATTTTGTTGTACGTTATTTCTTTGCGGAGAAATGATCTATTTTATCCGACCAGATTCTATGTGAAAAAGACTTTACATAATTGTATCATCTCGACATTTAAACGTTATTGGCTTAAGTAAACAAAGGGGTTCTCATTTCCAATATCCTTTCCCATTTGCATTCCCATCACAAGACAAAGAACTTCTTTGAAAGGAGGATGAAAAAAAAACAACTATTGGATGGAATGACATGTGGCAGAGAATATGTCAACTATCCCTTGAGCGAAAATAGGGGTTTTACCTGTAGATTTTTTCTAAGTGAAATTTTCGGTTCAAAAATGAATTTACCGCAGTAACGAAAAACTACTTAACCCAGAAAGGCATTTAAAAATTACCCAGCAATTATGAAATCGTATCAGAAATGATAACTTAAGTCGTTTACAATGGTGTTGCGAATACTAGTATATCGTATACAATGTCATCTGAAGTCAGTTTAAATTGCATATGATAGAAAGTTCGTCATGTTTGTACATTTCGAAATGGATTTGCTCCCGCGCGTGCTTCAAATGAGAAAATTATCGCCATGTTCTCTCTGCAGCCAGCAGTTCATCCAGATGGCTACAAACCATTTGGGGATTGAGTAATACTCAGCAATAAGAGAACTGGAAAATATTGTCGCTGGCAACGATTTGAAGGCTATGAGAGCCAAATCTTGCGCTCTCTTGCCTTCTTCCGATAGGTACGAATAAGGTGTCGAATAACACCCAATTGGTGTAGTTTTCGTCGCATTAAAAAGAAAGCAAATTAAACAAGTTCAGACCACTTAAACTTCAAAAATCATTCATCAAATACTGATTCAACACATCAATAAGCTGGTAGTCATATGACAGTTGTTAACTACTCACTAGTCAACAGAATAAGCAAAAAAAACGTCTTTAACTTAGTACCGTAAAACAGGATAATATTGATCACCGAGGTAGCTTTGACCAACATGATTTTTTTCCACACAATCATCAATAACTAAGTCTAAAGTTAAAATATCTTGAAACTTTTTTCTACGTGAAAAAACCTACATTTTTAGTTTCAAATTGGGAAAAACTTGGTTGGTTTTTGAAAATTTCAAATGTAAGTAAAAATATTTAATTAAAAATCATGAAATATCTATTTTTTGAAGGCTCGTTAACAAACACCCTTCCTGATGAAATCAAAGCGTTCAGAGGCAGCAGGTTGATTCATGTAACAGTTCAACTTTTTCCTACGTAAATTTATAGTTTTCGTGTAGTTTTTGTTTTATTTTGAGGTAAATTTTTGATATTTAAAAAACTAGGGACGTTTTCCAAGAGTAAGCCAGTCTAGGACAAAAGGCTAGAAACCCTATCAAATGGTAAAGTTTGAAGGAAAAAATAAAAGGGGAATAGTGCGAGGGCCAAGGGAATTGAATGTAGGTAAAATTTCTTTGTTTTTGTTAAAATGATATAAGTAATGTAAAAAAAATTAGCCCCTTAATTTAAGCAGCATCATTGTCCATCTTTCGATTTTAATTGTTGTTCACACGAACTGCTTTAGTTTATCGATTACTAGCATTTGTGAATATTATGAAGGTGTTTTGTATCCTGTATGATCAAGAGAACTGTTTAAAACCGTCAAAATAGAGACTGATCAATGTTGCCCCAAAGCATCGATTTCTTAACAGAGACGAAATCGATTTTTCAATCAATTTCAAAGTAGTCTTATAAATTTCTGCAACCATGTTTACCATGTTCATAGGCGTCCAATACTGGTTTTAAAAATATGAAACATGCCACTTTCCACTAGAAAGAAAAAAAAATCGAGAAACACTGAAAAAAGCGATCAATTCTACTACGTTTTACAATACCTATTTCTTTATTACTAGTCACTTTGATTCTAAAAAAAACTCGTTTAAGTCATAGAAATTTTTAAATTTTTATAAAGTATTCTTCAAAAACCCAACTTCAGCTTGAATTATATTATGGGTTTTTTTTTTCTTCTTAATACTAAACTCCACATTCAAAAGGGCTTTGAAAACTGCAAAAGGCCACAAAATTGACATTTTTCCGAGGAGCAAATAATTCAAGAGCTAATCTTGATTGATTTGAATGCCCTAAATCCATTTTTGTAATAACTTTTGAAAGTTTATGGAACTAATATAAAAAATCCTACGCTTTTTTGACAGAACAGTACACGGATACAGTACAAAAATTACGAATTTTCTTCTAAATAACTGGTCAACGTTCCCCAAGATCGCTAGTAATATTGACTTTTGTGAACAAACAAAGTCATAGAATTTTTTGTTAACCTCTCAGCATTCTGCAAATTGCGAGAATTTGAAAGAATTTTCAAAGAAGTTGAATCAAAAATCCAATCGTTTTGCAGTCTTCGGCAAATTTATTCAATTAAATGAAATATTTTTTTAAACTTTTTTTAGTATTGTCAGAAATACTTGTAATCTCTGAAATAAGAATATCTAGGCTAAATATTATTGTTTGATTGATTAGATGAAAATAAAAAAAATTCAAAATCAGTTTTTGTCTTTCATGTAGGTTTGTTGGTTCATTAGTTGTCAATGATTGATTTCACTCAAATCTGATTCTTTTTTAAACTTACTATCAGAATGGGGGTAGGCTTAATAGCGGCACGTTATCCAAACATACGGGAAAATTGTGCCTAATGCTGGCAAAAGATTCAAATATAGGACGCCAAAGTTTTTCAAATTAGACAAAAAAAACCGGTTCTTAGAAGATGACTATTAGTTTGTACAAAAAAGGTTTTAAAATGGTCAACGAAATTGAATTTTTTATTTAAAAAAAATAATCTGCTTCGTTTTCGTATTTTGTTATAATTTTCAAAAAAAATTGCCGAATTTTCTAGTTCTACTATTAAGATTTTCTCTATTATGTTATTTTTATTCGATTTCGCCATTTTTCACAATCACGTTGCTCACTAACAAGATTCTTAAATTTTTTTTTTCTCTCTTCCCGGCACGTGTTGGTCGTTTCTCACTTCACCCGACATCGCGGGCTTCCTTTTCCTCGGAGAAACACACCCACAAAGTAAGAATTTCATTTGCACATTATTTCCAGATAAGAAATCGACACAAGAAAACGAAAACAAAATTCCACTCGGGGGAGGCAGCGACAAAATGAGTCAATAAGTTTCGGTGGAAGGCGGTTTGTTGTCGTGTCGCGGTTCGAAAATTGCTGCCCTCGAACTTTACCCACCAATTCTGGGTGCCAACCTTCCTGCCCGAAAAGCTTCAGTTCGGTGGGTACCGGTTATTAAATTTTGGCAATGTTGTTTCCTCCAAATTGGACGTGGGTGTGTTTCTACTCTGCTTCCAAAGTTCGTTCTTTCATGTTTTTTTTTTTTAATTTTCTTTCTTTCTGGCTTTTCTTTCCGGGTGACTTTTCGGTGAGAAGATGAACTTCGTGCTCATGGTGTGAACAATTCAAGGTTGTTATGCTAATTGGGTGGTTAGTTTCGCTTTTTTTCATACTTTTTGGGTGTTTGGGGGCGTTGTTATTTTTCGATGGAGCTACTGCTGTTGCTATTGAATAACTTTGGGAGTGATGTAATCTGTTTGTCAATATTGAGTAGAGGGCAATTTCCTTCTGAAAATGATGAGAAGATTATAATTCTGCTCATCATTTTCAGAAGGAAATTGCTCTCTATACAATATTGATAGATTACATCACTCAAATCGTCAAATCGTCAAATTTTCTGAAAAACAATTGTAAAGTCATTTGTAAATAGAATATTTTTGATCCCATTTGTATTTCTTTGGTTTTCAGAAATACAAAACTGTTTTTATAAATTTAATTCTTTATTTATTTCTACATAATTTTCAGTTTTGTAGACAATAAAACCTTTCGAAAATACATTTCATTGTGAAGGCAAATATGTTAAATTTCGAAAACCGACCATTTAAATTTCATTGATTAGGCAAAACATCTGACCTGTGCAAAGATTCAGCAAATCGACAAAAAAGTGACATTAAAAACAAATAAAAATGACAAAAATGACAAAAACGAAATGACAAAAATGACAAAAATGACAAAAATGACAAAAATGACAAAAATGACAAAAATGACAAAAATGACAAAAATGACAAAAAGACAAAAATGACAAAAATGACAAAAATGACAAAAATGACAAAAATGACAAAAATGACAAAAATGACAAAAATGACAAAAATGACAAAAATGACAAAAATGACAAAAATGACAAAAATGACAAAAATGACAAAAATGACAAAAATGACAAAAATGACAAAAATGACAAAAATGACAAAAATGACAAAAATGACAAAAATGACAAAAATGACAAAAATGACAAAAATGACAAAAATGACAAAAATGACAAAAATGACAAAAATGACAAAAATGACAAAAATGACAAAAACGACAAAAATGACAAAAATGACAAAAATGACAAAAATGACAAAAATGACAAAAATGACAAAAATGACAAAAATGACAAAAATGACAAAAATGACAAAAATGACAAAAATGACAAAAATGACAAAAATGACAAAAATGACAAAAATGACAAAAATGACAAAAATGACAAAAATGACAAAAATGACAAAAATGACAAAAATGACAAAAATGACAAAAATGACAAAAATGACAAAAATGACAAAAATGACAAAAATGACAAAAATGACAAAAATGACAAAAATGACAAAAATGACAAAAATGACAAAAATGACAAAAATGACAAAAATGACAAAAATGACAAAAATGACAAAAATGACAAAAATGACAAAAATGACAAAAATGACAAAAATGACAAAAATGACAAAAATGACAAAAATGACAAAAATGACAAAAATGACAAAAATGACAAAAATGACAAAAATGACAAAAATGACAAAAATGACAAAAATGACAAAACTGACAAAAATGACAAAAATGACAAAAATGACAAAAATGACAAAAATGACAAAAATGACAAAAATGACAAAAATGACAAAAATGACAAAAATGACAAAAATGACAAAAATGACAAAAATGACAAAAATGACAAAAATGACAAAAATGACAAAAATGACAAAAATGACAAAAATGACAAAAATGACAAAAATGACAAAAATGACAAAAATGACAAAAATGACAAAAATGACAAAAATGACAAAAAATGACAAAAATGACAAAAATGACAAAAATGATAAAAATGACAAAAATGAAAAAAATGACAAAAATGACAAAAATGACAAAAATGACAAAAATGACAAAAATGAAAAAAATGACAAAAATGACAAAAATGACAAAAATGACAAAAATGACGAAAATGACATAAATGACAAAAATGACAAAAATGACAAAATGACAAAAATGACAAAAATGACAAAAATGACAAAAATGACAAAAATGACAAAAATGGCAAAAATGACAAAAATTACAAAAATTACAAAACTGACAAAAAATGACTCATAAAATGACTCTAAATTTATTCTTAAATTACACAAATATATCTCAAAAATGACAGAAAATGACACAAAATTGACACAAAAATGACACAAAAATGACAAAAATAACACAAAAATGTTACATAAGTGACACAAAAATTTATAAAATTGATACAAAAATGGCGCAAATTGACACAAGAATGACATGTGTTACGAAAGCTCAAACTTATTGGTGTTGATTAAATGCTCTCTTAGTGCTGTTTACGCAAGAGAATCAATTTTAAAAGAAAAAAACGACACTCATATCGCAGCTGATTATCGTCATCTGTAACAAAAAGTATTTTTTTTTTTTTTTTGTATCTGACACATTCATTTCTACTAGTCCCAGGAAATGTAGGCACCTGTCAAACTACCTCTGTGAAGTTTTCACTTTCGAACCTTGTCAACCGAACCAATTGACACGCTATTCAAACGACTAACTACGAAACGACCTTTCGATAAGCCCTACAAGATGCTTGGGGAAAAAACGGTAAACGGTAAATGCACATGCCGGTGCATATAACTCCAAACTACGAAGCTGACGTTTGAGAGATTCATTTCACTTACACTTTTCGTGCGCCCCTCAGGCTACGACGAGTTGTGTTTTGCTGGCTCGTCAAGATTTACAGACCAAGTACTATTGGGTAAAGGTACGTTTTGCACTTTCTTAATAGTCGAATGAAATTCCCAGCGTTTCGCGAGAAATGCAAAATATGCACACTGGCAGCTGATGGGTTGCAAAATTTGCTCGTAAAAACGAATTTCATTCAACAGACAGCTTCGTCGCCGTTCGTCCATTCACCATCATCTCTAGCGTCGTCGTTAACTTCTTAAATACCTGCTTGAATAGAAACAACTTAAGTTACTATCTATGCTCGAAGTACGTCAATCTTTTAATATTTCTTGTGCTTTCTTGAATTTTTTTTCCCGAATTCGGAAAAATAAGAAAATCATAATAATTTGAAATCAAAATTCTCTGTTTCCTTTTCAGTAATTTTTTATATGACGACCGTCAAAAAATAGTTTTTTGGAGATAGTAAACCGTTTAATGAAGGTGAATGTTAGAAAGGCTGATTTATATCCTAAATAGAATTTTGGGTCTGCGAAAGATGTTGTCTTCTTTAGTTTTCTATCCACTGGGTTTCCGACTTTACAGTACACTTCATGCACCGAGCTTTTTTTTCGGGAACCCAGACCCAACTTCATCGATCTGCATCTGTTGTTTTTTTCAAAAGATAGTTCATTTCTCAGTTTGTTTAGTTTTAATTTTCCTTCAATCTTACACTGCGTTGGAGGGATCTGAGTGAAAAAATTTGAACAACGCGAAGATGCAAAAAAAGCACACTGGACTGCGAGCTTTTTTATTAGTTTTTCCAATAAACACCAAGCGCCCGGAGAGTGTGCAAGCAAAACAACAAAAAAAAGTAACCGGGAAAAGCAATTTCCTTCCGTCTGGGGCCGAAGAAAAAATATTGAAGGAAAGGATTAGACGGGGAAAAAATCAACAACCCACCGATTTTCCGAGCCAAGGGTATACAGAATAAACAACCTCCAGGCGGGGGCGGCCAAAGGATAAAGAAAAAGGATAATTCAACTTCACCAAAACCAAACTGAAGGCGAGAGGAGATGAGATTTATTCGTTTTTGATTGTTCTTTTGGCGCGTCGGAGTTGTTCGTCCGAAGGCGGTTGACAGCATCCCAGGCGGGAGTTAATCTTGTTAGGTGGCGCGATTTCCGAGAAAATTCATGTCGGGAGAGGAAAAGTTCTTCCCGGATGCATCCCGATGCTTGTAAGAAATTTTTTTCCCTCAAAAGAAAAGCATAGTTTGCAAAGTTGCTTCGTAAGAAAAGCTTCACTTCTCAAAGTTGACATCGAAACAACAGAAGTGTAAATCGTTGTATCTTGTAGTATCTTGAAGGATTTTCGAGCGAAAAACAATGTCGTATAAACAAGTTAGCGATCGATCAATGGTAAAAGAAAACTATTTATCTTACCAGCTATAAAAGGGGGTTTGATGACACTGAGGAGGATCATATTCTGATAAGCCTCAGGAAATAATGAACAGTAACTGATTTATTGACATTTGGAAATAAAATTTATGGAGTCCCTTTTGACTTCATTCCATAGTTTTATTTCATTGAGTACATCGTATGAAATACGCGTTAGTCGATAAATTGGCGGCCAAAAATACAATCCATGGATCGCAATAACTTTTTTGTAATAGCTCCAATCGTGATGCGATCTTCAGTTAAAATATTTGTCTTGGTTTAAATTTTAATAATATTACCATTGAAAAGCAATCGATTGGATTAAGAGAAAAAAAATGGTTGGTGAAAAATCAGTTTTTTATTCCTTTTCAGAACACGATGACTTAGGATTTCTTTCACACTTAAGATTTAGTGCAGCCTTTTACCGTCGTCAGATGAAGCTCAAGTTTGGCATTTACGAATTTTCAAGTAGGTATTGATAAAGTCAAATTGAGTAAATAAGGTAAAAATATTCAAAATATGAATTCAAAAAAGTGATTTTTAATCAGAATTAAATTCTGAAATTATTCAAAAGAAATCAGCCGAAAGGAACCAAAATTATAGATGAAAAACAGGGTTTTCATGTTTCTCCAAATTCCCATACAAACTTTAAGCTCGTTGAGCGACCCCTTCCCTTGATCCGATCGTGCCCAAATTTGACATGAGATCTTGTACTAGGTCTAGGATTAATTTAAGTCTGCACCGCATAACTTATTCAAAAGTCGGGTCATTTGGATCACTCTAATGGTAAAGCTGTATAAGACGTCACGAAGCAAGAAACATGGCAAAATTGGTTAAAATACGCATCACTTCAGTCATAAATAAATATACTTGTTTAGTTTCTAACAATTAATTTTTTGATTCAGACAGAAGGTGATTTATAAAACGCGAAAAAACATGTCTGATATAATGATATGTCCATATCAACCTTATGTTTCGGCTGATTCAACAATACATCAATTTTTTAAAGTATGAAATTTAGTCATTTCAATTAGTTTTTGTGGGACAAATGGCAATCCCACGATTAATTGTATTTGACAAAAACAAGTAATTTTACCTGAATTTTGAATCTGATATTTAAGAATTCATTTCAAAGAATTTCACATGTGGCCCGCGACCAACTTTTTGTGGCCTGCGAAGCTCTTTTTGAAAAAGAGAAAAACGTGAGAATTGAACGTTTATCTAGGTCTGGAAATACCATTTGGATAAATATATTTGAATCTACACTAACTAAATTCAAAACACAGACCTGAAAATCTCTTTGAAATGATGTTAGTCATAGGGGCAAAAGTGTATGAAAACTAATTTCAAGAAAACACGGTTTTTAATTGTTGTGTATGACCTTTTTCAATAAATGTGCTATTCCTTTGCAATTTTCTTTCGAATATAAAAGTATACAAATATAATTTTAAAAAAAATAATCATCAGAAAACATAATTCGAAACATAAAGAATCGATTGGCATTATTTACACAAATTCGATCATTTTTGCACTTATACAAAGGCTGCCGGATTGCCCCGTTTTATCCGGATTTGCCCATATATTAAATATAATGTTTTGGAAGTCTGATCCTACGCGATTATACGGATTTTATTGGAAAAGCCCGGATTTGGACAGGGTTAATTTTATTAGTTTCATTCTCAAATTAAACAATAAAAAAAACAATTCTCTTGTAAAAACTTTTTTTTTAATTAAGCGTTCAAAACAAAATTTTTTGAGCAAGTTTTATGAAAATAATCTTGAAAGGTTTTTACCATTTTAAATCAGCTAATAAATTTTGATGAAATTTTTTTTTCATTTCTTTTTTTTTCAATATTTTTGATGAGAAATTTCCAGATTTGGACCCTATTTTTCCCGGATTTTGCTCAGATTTTGGTCGACAATTTTTAAATCAAATGCTCAAATTTTGCCAGGTTTTTAGATAAAATTGGACAGATACGATTTGATAAAATTCTGGCAGCCTTGACATATACTCATTTGACTCTGGGGGCTTCATATAATTTTACGAAAAGGTACCGTAACTTAATGAAAAAACAATTACAATTACAATTTTTGAAGGATCAAAATTGTATGATATTTGACACGACACATTATCTGTAAATTCCATCACACATTTTCCAATGTTTTCAAATATAATTCAAAAAATGTTAATAATCAGAAAATTTAATTTGTTACATGGAGAATCGATTGGCATTATCAATTTACTCAAATTCGATCATTTTTGCACTTATACAAAAGTTGCCGGATTGCCCCGTTTTATCCGGATTTGCCCAGATATTAAATATAAAGTTTAGAAAGTTCCGGATCTGACAGGGTTTATTTTGTTAGTTTTATTCTCAAATTAAACAATGAAAAAACAATTCTCTTGTAACAACTATTTTTTTATTTATGCGTTCACAACAAAAATTTTTGAGATAGGGAGAAAATAATCATGAAAGGTTTTTACAATTTTAAATCAGCTAATAAATTCTGATAAAAAGTTTTTTTTAATTTTTTTCCAATATTTTTGATGAGTAATTTCCAGATTTTCACCCTATTTTCCCGGATTTTGCTCAGATTTTGGTTGACAATTTTGAAATCAAATGCTCGAATTTTGCAAAGGTTTTTAGATAAAAATGGACAGATACGTTCTGATAAAATTCTGGCAGCCTTGACTTAAACTCATTTGGCACTGGGGCCTCATATAATTTTACGAAAAAGGTTCTGAACTGAATGAAAAAAAAAAACAATTACAATTACAATTTTTGAAGGATCAAAATTGTATAATATATTTGTCATGACACATTATCTATAAATTCCATTACACATTTTCTAATGTTTTTCGATTTGGTATTGGTGACCACATATAATTGATATGAAGAACAAACTCTAGTTTTAATATATAGGAGTTTGGATAGCCTCAGAAAGATATTAAGATCATACCCGTTTGAAAATCGTAAAAATTTGCCGAACAATACCAACACCACCGCCACCGCCAGACTACCATCACCAACCGAAACTGCCTCAGATGGCTGCAACGTTACACGATTTGTCTATGTATCGTGTGACCAACATCTTTTAAATAAGTGGTCGTGAATCTCGTTTTTAAGCTTTTTTTCCTCAGATTTAAGCTTTTTTTGCCTTGAGAGCATAGGAGACGAAAGTTTAAATCTGAGGAAAAAAGCTTAAATCTGTCAAAACGAGGGGAAACAAAGGGGAAATCTGAGAGATGTGCTCCATACGGTTTGAATAGCGTTGCCGCCGTCTGCTATCCGTCCATCAAAATCGCCAGTAAACAAACTAATTCCATAGGCAACATATACACAAACATAAAAGATCCAGTACCAAACGATGATCGCTCTAAGCTCATCTACTCTATCCCGTGCAAAGATTGCGACCACCAATACATTGGCCTCACCCGACAGAGATTAAGCGACAGAATATCAGGACACAGATCACTAATGAACCAGTTAGACAAGATAGTTAACACATACTCCAACACAGCCCCCATGTTAGACAAACTCATGCAAAAATCTGCTCTTATAGAACACTGTATAAAAAGTAAACATAGATTCGAACTCTCAAACACCAAAATAATTGATAGTACACTACGCCATAGAAATCTAGAATTTTTGGAAATGTGCCACATCTACATGACCAAAAATTCTGTAAACAAACCAGACGGCGGCAACGCTATTCAAACCGTATGGAGTACATCTCTCAGATTTTCCCTTTGTTTCCCCTCGTTTTGACAGATTTAAGCTTTTTTCCTCAGATTTAGACTTTCGTCTCCTATGCTCTCAAGGCAAAAAAAGCTTAAATCTGAGGAAAAAAAAGCTTAAAAACGAGATTCACGACCACTTATTTAAAAGATGTTGGTCACACGATACATAGACAAATCGTGTAACGTTGCAGCCATCTGAAACAAACATACAGATGTTGACAATCTCAACACTGCATACGCTGCAATATTCGACAAATTGTGCAAATTGTACAAACACTTCGAACATCAATCTAAAAGCTTACAGAATGAACACATAGAACAAAATGAACAAACTTCCATCGATCAAAGCTCAAACATATCACAGTAGCTCGTGACCGCCATAGACAAACGACCAAAATCTCGTTCCGTAAGACACCAATCTATGTTTTTTCAAATTCAAACTTTCATAATGTATTTCCATATAACTCGACGTTACAGCATGTGCCAACTACCGATCGACCAGCAATGTGACAATAGACTTATCTTAAGTAAATTAACAAAGGACAGATACGTTATTGTAAGTAGGACCAAACAACACTTAGAACATTTATAACACCTTTATTCTAACTAAAATCTTACATTTATATTAAACTCTCTCAGTTTCCCTGAAGATGGTGCCAACAAGCACCGAAACGTTGGACAAATAATAAATTTCTATGTTCGGATTATAAAGACTGCTTGGCTATTACTAAAAATAAAAAAAAAATAAAAAATTAAATAAAAATAAAAAAAACAAACCAACATCAAAATTCAAATTACATTACATTTCAAAAACATTAACAACGTAACTTGAATTCTTTTTCAACAACTTCGCTCCATAAAATTTTTTAACATTTGCAAATAATGTAAAATATCGAAAACTAGCTATGTATATTTTTCAAGTTGTTGTTTTTTGCTAAGCTCTAACAGAAAAGGGTATATTTATTCAAATTAATCCAAATCCAAATGTATTTTAATTGCTCTGGATTTATGTACACCAATAATGAAAAAGTAGACAGAAATTACGGATGGGTAGTATGATTCAACTTCAAGTGGTTGATAGTGACAAATCTCTTAGAATGACGACTTTTTCAGCAGAATTTTTACTTAAAAAGGGTGCAATGATTATTAAATAATCAATTTCGTATTCATCCTGTGCATCGAAGGGTATTACCATACACTTGTCAAAACGAGGTACTGGAGAATTTGAAAAATTTTGATTGAGTTAAGGTTGGGGAGCTTTGAAAAATCAATATTATTTATGATACCTATGACTAAAGTTCGTTCAGAAATTATTCTTTCAAATGTCAAAAACTTGTGATACTTGTGAACGTTACTTTTTCTCAACAATTCCATTCTGCGGTTTTTTTTATAATTTGGGTATCAAATTTTTCTAATGAAAACAGTGAACTTGAAAACTTTAGAAAATAGACGATCAAACCTCAAAATTGAATGAATATACATTGTAGTTACGCGATTTGACGTTTCTGGGATGAATGCGGATCTACAGGATCTAACGATGAGCTTACATTTTAATAAATGTTAAGACGATTTATTCCATGAAGGGAAGGAAAGTAAGGAGTGAACCCAAGTAACACAGTTTAAGCCAACTAGCATTAGAAAGTTTTGTTTTGGTTTTATTAAAGCTAGTTTTTTCTTCTTCAAATGTTTAAGTCACCGTTGCTGTTATCTTCTCGTTTTTGGATTGATTTTTCTCGGTATCAAATCACCGAGAAAAATCAATATAAAAAACGAGAAAATAAAGCTCGTTTTATAACTGTTTTAATATGGTCACGAGAAATGCTTAAATTCTTGATTAAAACATTTGTTTTCGGGTAGTTCTGAAAACGCAAATAAAGCTTTTACTAAATATACTGTTAAGCTGAATGCTCTAGTAAAACTCCAATAAAACATAAACTAAGAAGTTAGCTCCAAGCTTTTTTGCATGTTTTATAAAGGATCACAGCTTGATTTTAAAACCGTAATAAAATTAGGTGACGTCTCGATCAAGATGTCAAAACAAGATACACTCAGGCTAGATTGCACATATTTGGATTGGTTAAGTCATGTGTGTTGTTTTTGAGTTTAATTAAAAATTTATAGACAAATCTTTAAAATACTTTAAATCACCGGAAGAGGTATAAATATGAGTTTTGAATGAGAGTGCTCAACTAATAAGTGAAAAAAATTTTTGCTTGACGCCATTATAAATTCAAGATGACGCCGTTCGCTATTCTTTTCAAAGCTGTAAATTAGGTACTGAAAATTTCATGATACATCTACAATCATGATTTTGGGTGAAAGAGCTTAAGTAGATGTCAAATTTCTCAATCTAACGACATCTTAAAATCCAAGATGGCGACATCCATTCTGCTAGTAAATGACTGAAAAACGCATGAAACCTAATCTGTGTTTTTAATGAAAGAAAGGTTCAACGAGTAGCAATCGAATTTCGCAATCTTACGCCATCATAAAAACTAAGATGGTGGCTTCCGATTAACTTTAAAAATGCTATGAGTCAGCTAAAATCGAATTAAGTACAAGTCGATTTTTGCTGTCTGACGCCATCTTGAAATCCAAGATGGCAACTTTCACTAAACTTGAAAATGCTGTGAATGACTGAAAATCGCATGGAATGTGGGTATAAGTTGAAAGGGCTCAACGAGTACAAGTCGAATTTCGCTCTCTGACTCCATCTTGAATTCTTTTCTTTTCAAACCTGTATATTACTGATAATAATAATACCTATATTGAAGGGTTTTCATACGATTTTTAGTGATTAACAGCATTTCAAACTTACGTGGAAACCGGTTTCTTGAATTTCAAGATGGCGTAAGATAGCTGAATTCGACTTCTTCTAGTTAAGC
Organism: Uranotaenia lowii; assembly: GCF_029784155.1. NCBI lineage: Eukaryota > Metazoa > Arthropoda > Insecta > Diptera > Culicidae > Uranotaenia > Uranotaenia lowii. The sequence continues at coordinate 323,016,187 of NC_073693.1, forward strand.
ACTTTCACGCAATACCAATATTGTGGGGATTTCATGCAATTTTAAATGATTAAAAACATTTTAAAGCCAAACGAAAGTCGGCATTTTGGATTTCAAGATGGCGTAAGATAGCAGGATTCGACTTCTTCTAGTTAAGCCCTTCCACGATAGTTCACAACCAATCCCCAATTTATTTCATTTGAAAAGTCTGTCCTCATTTATTCTACTAACCGATTAACAACTCAGAAATTAGGAACTCAAACTACGCGTGTAATTGTTTATTAATTACTAAACAGTAATTTTACTGATCATCACAAAGCTATTATGCAATGGATTGACTAACGCCATGTCAAGTATTTGAAGCTCAAGAAGCTTTATAAAAGCTTTGGTGACCAATATTTTGCAGCATAATGATTTCATCGCAGTTTTATAATTGGACACGATGACGTTTCTAGGATAGTTTTAAAAAGATTTCAGCTTTTTCAGAGTTCTGGTGATGCATAAAAAGCTTTTTATAATGATTAGTGCTATAGTCCTGACGAAGTTGTGCTAACCATAACATAGCTAAAATTGTTACTTGGATAATCAAGCTTTTCAACTGCGGAAGTGGTGGAGAAGGTCAGTTTTTTATCTGGTTTGTCTAGGAAACAAAATGAAATTCATGCAAACAAGATGAAAAAGCATTTCTTCGTTAAAATTGACAGAAAACGGTGGTCAAATCGTGCGCAACAAAGTTGCAAATCGAACTTTTAAGCGGGCGCCTGTCAGAATTCTAGCCAGATTTTTTTCGTTTTGAAGTCTCGTTCAAAAGATGCTCCGCAGAAGAACGAGGAGAAAGAAATGCAAATGTTTAAATCTAGTAGGTACTGGTAGCTGATGATCTGCAGATAAGCTGTATAAGCTGCAAATCAGTATGTGGTACATAAATAATGATACAATAACCACACCAGAAGGGAACAATCTACTTAACTCTTAAAAATTCTTAAAGAAATAATTTTGTAGGTCAAGTATCTTTCTCAACCCCACCTTCAGATGGAGTTTATGTTTCATATCTTCTACCTAATTTAAGATAATTTTCTTTTTAAAAAAGTCAATCCAAACTAAATTAGGATAATTGTCTTTTTCAAAAAATTTATCCAAAATTTTTTTAAAGGTCGAAAATCACATGGAGCAATGATTTTTGAAGCTACCAAAAATATAATTCCATCAGTCCATTTCCAATTTTCTCATGTTTTTAACTTTCTCTTAGCTGTAGCTTTGGCCAACTGTTTGTCAAAAATTGTTCTTTAGAATAAATTGATAGATAAACATTTTTTGCAACATTTCGCACAAGAAGTAAGTAAAAATAGAACGAAACTTGATAGTAGAGGGTAAATTTGCTAAAAACAAAGTTTAGAATTAATTGAAATAGGTGCATTCTAGAAGCTGTTGGAGATAACATGATAAAATGTTGTCATGTAGTGCGTTTGATTTTTGGAAGCTTAAAAAATTGAACCAGTCTAATGGAGCTGTAAGGAAAAAAAATTTTCTGTACATCACATCAACCAAGAAATGTATTTAAAAGAATTAAATTTAATTGTATATCTTTCAATCTTTTTGGAATAGGTCCTAGCTTGATTTTCTCTAGGTTCATATCACCACGGAAAGTCTCTCCATGGGTCATACGTTGTAGCCTTAAAAGCTGCTGCGTTATAGTCCATCGTTTCGCCAAAGCGTTGATGTAAAGCGGCGATAAGCTTCTGAAATGGGCGCTCTGGCTAACGAAATGACCTATATAGGAATAGGTAGTATGTTTGCCATAGCTCCGGGGACACTTAATCTGATAGACATCTCCCCGAAACCATTCCGGGTAGTCATAGAATCTGTACTGGACCAGGACTGAAACTGGAAAAGTCAGGGACCGAGAAAGAGGGAGAAAGCAAGTTCGATAACCCAGATCAAAGTTCTACACACTGCCAACAGAGGAGACAAACCAGACCAGGGGGGGCTCTCAAAAACCGTCATGGAAACCCGAAACCGAATCCAAAACGACATGGGCTAGCTTCCAACTTTACTTGGTTCCTCATTCTTCTTTCCCCCAAGTTCTAGTTTTATCTTAATAACTTGGGCCAGTACAGTGCCAGCTACTCTGTAATACGCATACTTTTTCCGCTTTCCCCCTTATGGGCTATAAATCCTCCCAAATTGCCCGCTGCCGCAGTAGAATTTTTATTTCCGTTCCGGCGAAATTGGTTGGATTTCGGGGAGGCAAGTCGTAGTCGTATACCTTCATATAAATAAATACAAACACAAATATATTAGGAGAGCTTTTTGTGAGATTTTGCTCAGGGTTTCCGGTTTCTGGTTTTACGACGACGTCAACGACGACGGCGGCGAATAGTTGGAATTTGACGGCAGTTTTTGACGGTCCGGCCACCGGTAGCCGCAATGAGAGAACACTTTTTGCTGCCCTGATATACTGTCTCAAAGAAATAGATTTATACTTTGGATAAATGAATGTATGATTATCAAATCAACAGTAGGGTAGCTTACAATGTATGGGGAAAATTTCATCATCGAATTTCAAACACCGACCATACACATTTTGTTCGTGGGCCCAGAAACTGATTTTTGCGAAATTGTAGCTCAATCGATTTTGATTAGGGATGCCTCTACTCTACTAAAAATTACCAAAAAAAACACAATTTTAGACAAAAATCGACTTCTGCTTTGAAACACCTTGAAACCATTTGTTATTTTTGTCATTCCTGATATTTTTGTGATTTTCATAATTTTTTAATTTTGAGCAATTTTTTAATTTATAATATTTCTGGAATTTATGTGTTTTTTGTTATTTAATTTTTCACTATTGTCATTTATGCATATTTTGAAATTTTTGTTATTTCTATAATTTAAATTATTTGTCTTTTTTGTCATTTTTGTCATTTTTGTCATTTTTGTCATTTTTGTCATTTTTGTCATTTTTGTCATTTGTGTCATTTTTGTCATTTTTGTCATTTTTGTCATTTTTGTCATTTTTGTCATTTGTGTCATTTTTGTCATTTTTGTCATTTTTGTCATTTTTGTCATTTTTGTCATTTTTGTCATTTTTGTCATTTTTGTCATTTTTGTCATTTTTGTCATTTTTGTCATTTTTGTCATTTTTGTCATTTTTGTCATTTTTGTCATTTTTGTCATTTTTGTCATTTTTGTCATTTTTGTCATTTTTGTCATTTTTGTCATTTTTGTCATTTTTGTCATTTTTGTCATTTTTGTCATTTTTGTCATTTTTGTCATTTTTGTCATTTTTGTCATTTTTGTCATTTTTGTCATTTTTGTCATTTTTGTCATTTTTGTCATTTTTGTCATTTTTGTCATTTTTGTCATTTTTGTCATTTTTGTCATTTTTGTCATTTTTGTCATTTTTGTCATTTTTGTCATTTTTGTCATTTTTGTCATTTTTGTCATTTTTGTCATTTTTGTCATTTTTGTCATTTTTGTCATTTTTGTCATTTTTGTCATTTTTGTCATTTTTGTCATTTTTGTCATTTTTGTCATTTTTGTCATTTTTGTCATTTTTGTCATTTTTGTCATTTTTGTCATTTTTGTCATTTTTGTCATTTTTGTCGTTTTTGTCATTTTTGTCATTTTTGTCATTTTTGTCATTTTTGTTATTTTTGTCATTTTTGTCATTTTTGTCATTTTTGTCATTTTTGTCATTTTTGTCATTTTTGTCATTTTTGTCATTTTTGTCATTTTTGTCATTTTTGTCATTTTTGTCATTTTTGTCATTTTTGACATTTTTGTCATTTTTGTCATTTTTGTCATTTTTGTCATTTTTGTCATTTTTGTCATTTTTGTCATTTTTGTCATTTTTGTCATTTTTGTCATTTTTGTCATTTTTGTCATTTTTGTCATTTTTGTCATTTTTGTCATTTTTGTCATTTTTGTCATTTTTGTCATTTTTGTCATTTTTGTCATTTTTGTCATTTTTGTCATTTTTGTCATTTTTGTCATTTTTGTCATTTTTGTCATTTTTGTCATTTTTGTCATTTTTGTCATTTTTGTCATTTTTGTCATTTTTGTCATTTTTGTCATTTTTGTCATTTTTGTCATTTTTGTCATTTTTGTCATTTTTGTCATTTTTGTCATTTTTGTCATTTTTGTCATTTTTGTCATTTTTGTCATTTTTGTCATTTTTGTCATTTTTGTCATTTTTGTCAATTTTGTCATTTTTGTCATTTTTGTCATTTTTGTCATTTTTGTCATTTTTGTCATTTTTGTCATTTTTGTCATTTTTGTCATTTTTGTCATTTTTGTCATTTTTGTCATTTTTGTCATTTTTGTCATTTTTGTCATTTTTGTCATTTTTGTCATTTTTGTCATTTTTGTCATTTTTGTCATTTTTGTCATTTTTGTCATTTTTGTCATTTTTGTCATTTTTGTCATTTTTGTCATTTTTGTCATTTTTGTCATTTTTGTCATTTTTGTCATTTTTGTCATTTTTGTCATTTTTGTCATTTTTGTCATTTTTGTCATTTTTGTCATTTTTGTCATTTTTGTCATTTTTGTCATTTTTGTCATTTTTGTCATTTTTGTCATTTTTGTCATTTTTGTCATTTTTGTCATTTTTGTCATTTTTGTCATTTTTGTCATTTTTGTCATTTTTGTCATTTTTGTCATTTTTGTCATTTTTGTCATTTTTGTCATTTTTGTCATTTTTGTCATTTTTGTCATTTTTGTCATTTTTGTCATTTTTGTCATTTTTGTCATTTTTGTCATTTTTGTCATTTTTGTCATTTTTGTCATTTTTGTCATTTTTGTCATTTTTGTCATTTTTGTCATTTTTGTCATTTTTGTCATTTTTGTCATTTTTGTCTTTTTTGTCATTTTTGTCATTTTTGTCATTTTTGTCATTTTTGTCATTTTTGTCATTTTTGTCATTTTTGTCATTTTTGTCATTTGTGTCATTTGTGTCATTTTTGTCATTTTTGTCATTTTTGTCATTTGTGTCATTTTTGTCATTTTTGTCATTTTTGTCATTTTTGCCATTTTTGTCATTTTTGTCATTTTTGTCATTTTTGTCATTTTTGTCATTTTTGTCATTTTTGTCATTTTTGTCATTTTTGTCATTTTTGTCATTTTTGTCATTTTTGTCATTTTTGTCATTTTTGTCATTTTTGTCATTTTTGTCATTTTTGTCATTTTTGTCATTTTTGTCATTTTTGTCATTTTTGTCATTTTTGTCATTTTTGTCATTTTTGTCATTTTTGTCATTTTTGTCATTTTTGTCATTTTTGTCATTTTTGTCATTTTTGTCATTTTTGTCATTTTTGTCATTTTTGTCATTTTTGTCATTTTTGTCATTTTTGTCATTTTTGTCATTTTTGTCATTTTTGTCATTTTTGTCATTTTTGTCATTTTTGTCATTTTTGTCATTTTTGTCATTTTTGTCATTTTTGTCATTTTTGTCATTTTTGTCATTTTTGTCATTTTTGTCATTTTTGTCATTTTTTGTCGAGTTTTTGTCGTGTATTTAGACGTCTAAGTAGCTCAAAAGTGCTTTAAGATTAATCTTTTTGGTAATCTTCAACTAAGTCATACTCACAGAATCCAGACTTCACAATTTTATGCTTAAAAAATGACTTACTCACCTGTAATGAAAAGAATAATAAAAAAAACAGTTAAATATGTGGAAATTCTATAAAACAAAAATTCAACAATATTTTTTGAAAAAAAGAAAAGGCTAACACATATTGAGGAAATGTTAGCGAGACGTTGAAAAAAAACCGGATAAAATCTGCAAACCAGAAAACTAATCGATAACCCGGTAGTGTGTCGAAGTGCGGATGGGCGACTAATTACGGCCAAGATTAATTGCCGTCATTGATAAATAATTACAGCCAACGACAGCCAGCTGCTGGACTGGACCATCTCATTTGCTTAATTGTCAAATACTTGGTGTGGACTTCAGGTGGAAAGTGGAAGTACGATACAGGTCAGTGGATATGGCGTCTAGACCCTAAATAAGCATTCCACAAATTAATGAGGGTATCTATATTAATAAGAAATTGGAGAACGGTTGCCATGGACCGAGTGAATTTTAGGAATTATGTTCGTCAAGTTATGTCGTGAGACGGAATACTATGTAAATAATAATATTAATAATGAAAGTACTTTGCAGGGTTTTCCTTTTTATTTAAAAAAAACTTGATCTTCAAATAATTACATACAAATAAGTTTCTTGCTCGTGAAACAATTAAACAGAAAAAAATGCCGCTGCAAAATTCTAACCGAGAACCATACCCCGTTAAAAGCTCGAAAATAATCAGCGACCGTGACCTGGTTTTGTCGGTTCAGAGAATTGATTCGTCGGACCTCTTGTTGTTAATCCTCACAATAACAGAAGGAAAGATAGGGAATGCAGCAACTCCCAAAGCTGAATCAGTCCCGGACTCCAACTCAGTCAGTCGTGAGTCCAGTTATGGTGTCGGTCCACAAACCGTAGACTCATTCATTTAAGTAGCCCCGAGATCCGTTCGGGGTCGGAGATCACAAGACTAAGTATCTACCGGTAGCAACAAGAAAAAAATCGCGACATAGTTTTGAGGCAAAGGGGTGTGGAGGTAAATAAACAGTATTTTTAGTAATGTGCAGCATAATAAATTATAGACCTGCTGTAGCTAAGCTGCTGACGACAACCGAATCGACGGTGAGTAATCAATTTTCAAGGACTCGAGGCAGAACGGTGCTTTAGGGTCTCGATTGATTTGAAAAAGGTTCCATTCCTCGAAGTTTAATAACACCACTTACTTACCTGAGGGCTTATTGAACGCTGATGTAGTCAATTTTGTAAGCATTTTGTTAGTGTAAATCGAAAATACAATTTAAAAATTTCACGGTAACTTTTTTAGAAGAATTTCAAGTTGAAAAAATTGTCATTTTTTGAAAAGATGAAAATCCTCAGACATTCAGAGTTGTCGATTTTTATATATTAAAGTTCTTAAAAAGACACCCTGATTACTCCTCTTGGCAAAGAAGAGCTTAACAGCGATAAGCCAGAATTTAAAAACAGTGATTTCAAACATTTTTATCTGATTGAGAAACCTTAGTTCTATAAATAAATCATCATATTAGGGATTCAAAAAAATTTCCGGCGAAACATTTTCTCTCCAAAAGAACGCGCCTCCATTTGGGGGTTCAATTTCCGGGGAAAAACATTCCCCAAAACTGGTAAGGCCAATTAACGGAGAAAATATGTATTTCCGGAAATATGCGGGATTGGGGATTTGATCTCCGGTTTCGCGTGTTACTGTCTCATCACCATCCTCAAACTCACCCTCCGACAAAAATAAACAAGCTTATCACAGCCAACCAACTTGCCGGGAGGGGAGCTTGCGTGTTAAATCTTGGCTCAGAGTCTTCATCCTGGGGACAGAATTTCGGAATTAGATTGTCGGTGTAAGCCTTTGCCTGGAGGCTGCTGCCGGTAAATTATGAGGGTAATTTTGCTTGCCTAGGAATGAATTCGTAATTTTCCGTCATTCGGATGAGGTTTAGGTTTAATCTGGGGAAAGATTATTGGGTTTTCTTAAAGGTTAATGTCTGAAGTGGTATCAGTTACACTCCAAAAATTGAAGATTGGTTGGCTGTACAATCAGTGTTGTCTAACTATCTCATTGTACATATTTCCAAAAGTTCATTTTGAAGTCGCTGGTCCCTAGAATTTAGGCTTATTTTACCAACGACACGAGTTTAAAAAAAAACGTCCATCAAATCATACATGGATAAATAGAATCATATCACGAAACGTTATTATACCGCAGAATCTATAACCAAATTTCGTTTCCCAGTAAATTTTTATCATCAAATAGACGGTGAAGAAAATTGATTACCTTGCATGCTTTCTTTTAACTTCTTATGGTAATTTGCTTACTACATATTGAATGAAGTAGGGTTGATTTATAGGGACAAATGAGGAAGAGACTCTGCAATCAAAGATATCTTCCGATCCTTCAATTTTTCAAATTGTTCAATTTCTTACATTGGGCCCGACCATAAATATCAACTTCTTCTTCTGTTTTTAAAAGTTAAGGTTTTGTTATAAAATATTGGATGTCATAATTTCATCAAGCATTTGTCAAATAATGATGAACACTCATTTTTATATGAAGAAAGACGACGACGAGAAAGACGAAAATTTTCATGAAATTAACCTCAAGTACATTTCGTGTTTTAGTGCTTTCCCTAAATTTGTCTTGTTATATTCTGATACAATTTTCTCTCTCGATCAATACTTTCAGATCAATACTACAGATTTTCTTTTTGTTATATTATTCTACTAGCTGATATACCTGGCCATGCTCGAGTGCTCAAAAAGGTTTGAATCCATTTCAAAAGTTTCTCATTTTTTGAAACTTGTTCCGAACTGTACTTTTTAAAGCAGTATTTTAAAAACATGTTTTTTTCGTGACAATTTTACCAAAAACGAAAGATTACAGCGTTTGGATATTCGAAAATTCCATGGATGATTTGAAAATTTCAGAATATTTTCGGTGTTGATCAACGTGTTTATTTATGACTAGATAAATGATAAAGTTTTAGATGGGAACTTAACGGCTTTATCTGTTCAACAATTTTTAAATGAAAAGCTATTTCTTAATCTTGGAAAAATTAAAAAAACCTAACTATGATTTTTTTTGTATATATATATATATATATATATATATATATATATATATATATATATATATATATATATATATATATATATATATATATATATATATATATATATATATATATATATATATATATATATATATATATATATATATATATATATATATATATATATATATATATATATATATATATATATATATATATATATATATATATATATATATATGTATATTTTCATGTGAATATCATACAAAATCAATGATGATTTTTGTCCCAAGGAGAATTTTAATTTTTGTTCGCGTTTGTTTGGACAAAGTGCCGCTATTACTGAAGCTTCTTTTCTTTCTTGAAATCGAGATTGTTGTACATTGAAACTGGGTGTTTTTCATGACTCTCAAAAAAAAATTCTTATCTTTTTTTTTGGCTTGTACGACAACTACTGACGGTATTACGCGACTACAAATAAATGTATAATCTATAATTTTCAGCATTCCAAGCACTGCTAGTAGCAAAATAATTTTTACTTAAAGCTAATTTCATAATCGAAAATCTCAGAAAAAAATACAACATTTATGTGAATCAAAGCAATCGAAAGATTCCTTTTAATTCTTCTTCTTCTTCTTCTTCTTCTCATTGTGGCGAGCTGACTTCCAGCTAAACTGCCAAGTCTTGTCAGATTCAGGGTTGCTTAATTCAACCACGGTAAATGAAAAGTTCATATACCTTGCTCAGTAATAAAACTTGATAGTTTACATTTTTTTTTATTCTATATAAATTGTTACAAATAAAGAGTGTTCACGATCACGAATAAAAGTTGATACCTGTTTTTTAAAATGATTTTGAAAAGTTTTGCACAACTTTTATTGTGTCTATAAGTGCCATTTTCGACTAAATTTACTCAAGTTTTGCATAGTGTAGTGGCTTCTGTACCATTCTGTACCATGTTTCTCAAGACGTACATCAATTAGCCTCAAATCGGGTTAGAGATTTAGAAACTAGAGATTTTTCGGGCATATAGTCCAAGTCACTGGCCCTCCTATAGGAGCCCTTTCGCTCCAAACCAGAAGAAAGAAGAAGAAGAGATTTTTCAGTTTACAGAAAAAAAAGCCAGCATCTTTTTTCCACTTACTTTTTCCAGTAAATATTGTCATTTACTACCGCTTATGTGAAAATACAAAGCTCTTCAAGCCATCAACACAATTTTGGTATCCCACTCACACTTCCTTTTTCAGTTTTGTTGATTTAACACGTTCGTCGCCATGGGACCCATATTCGTGTGACGGGTGTATTTCCTGGGGGGCCCCGTCACATCAAAAAGCGGGTGACGCTCTCTTACTTGAATTAACCGCCCAGCTTCGCCACACGTTTCAAATATTGGAGTTCTCCCTCTTTGCTTTCTCTCTCCGAGATTTTCTTTGGGCCCGGCTAGTAAAAATGAGCGAGGCGACGAACGTGTTAGTGCATCATATGTCTTTAGGAACATCCCATATGTATACAAACAACGTCGAAAAACTGCACACTGAAATGCCTATTCGGGTAGAATTTGGTCCATGCAAGCTACGAATCAGAATTTTGTACATGCGTCGTGAAAATCCAAACTACACGCACACAGAAATAGCAAAATCGTTGAATGTGGCGAAATCAACCGTCACCAAAGTAATAAAAGTGTTCGGGGAACGTATTTCGACAACTAGAAAGCCGGAATCTGGGAGAATTGAAATCCGGGAGCTACGAACAGAAGAGTGACTAGCATTTCAAGCTAAACTCCCCCCATTGCTTAATCCCTAACATCGGATCCTGGATGGACCGGAGACATGGAGAGATGGATTTCTGCATGACACAGTTCCACCATCGGTTTGGATACGTGGCCTCGCCATGCCCTGCAGAGGAGTTGGAACCAGCACCAGTTCGCGACCGGTGTAGCGTGACTCCTTCGTCGGGGACAGGACCCGGCAACTTTACACGATTTGTCTATGTATCGTGTGACCAACATCTTTTAAATAAGTGTTCGTGAATCTCGTTTTTAAGCTTTTTTTCCTCAGATTTAAGCTTTTTTTGCCTTGAGAGCATAGAAGATGAAAGCTCAAATCTGAAGAAAAAAGCTTAAATCTGTCAAAAAAGGGGAAATCTGAGGGGAAATCTGAGAGATGTGCTCCATACGGTTTGAATAGCGTTGCCGCCGTCTGGTCGGGGAGCACCTGAGTAGTGTGCGTCCGACCCTGGCAGTAATGCATACAAAGATAAGACTATACCTTCTGCGTATGCCAAGCAGACGGCGGCAACGCTATTCAACCCGTATGGAGCCAGGACCCGGCAACTTTACACGATTTGTCTATGTATCGTGTGACCAACATCTTTTAAATAAGTGTTCGTGAATCTCGTTTTTAAGCTTTTTTTCCTCAGATTCAAGTTTTTTTTGTCTTGAGAGCATAGGAAATGAAAGCTCAAATCTGAAGAAAAAAGCTTAAATCTGTCAAAAAAGGGGAAATCTGAGGGGAAATCTGAGAGATGTGCTCCATACGGGTTGAATAGCGTTGCCGCCGTCTGTATGGAGCACATCTCTCAGATTTCCCTTCAGATTTCCCCTTTTTTGACAGATTTAAGCTTTTTTCTTCAGATTTGAGCTTTCATCTCCTATGCTCTCAAGACAAAAAAAGCTTGAATCTGAGGAAAAAAGCTTAAAAACGAGATTCACGAACACTTATTTAAAAGATGTTGGTCACACGATACATAGACAAATCGTGTAAAGTTGCCGGGTCCTGATGCCAAGCTGCTAGGTACGTCGCGCGTCTGTGTGTAGGATATCTCCAACGTTACCGTCGTGGAGTATCCGAGTCGAACGCGCCCTCTGCGACGGAGGCTGTGGGGATAAGACTATAACTTCTCCGCAGTCGAACTCGTAGGGAGAAGAGTATTCACGTCGCGGAGTACTCTCGGGTAGAGTGGTCTCACGTCGCCGTCGGATGAGATACTCGAATCGGGTAGGATGACATCTCCGTCGGGATTCATCTGAGTCGTGAGCGTTTAAGACCCGTACGTGTGCTGTGACAGGCGCGAGTCTAGGATAAACTGCTAGCTAAAGCACACGGCGGGCAAAAATCCTAGGGTTGCCAGCCAAAAAGGGAGGAGGAAGACCGGACCACGGTCGGTGTAGAATGCCCTTTCGGCGAGGGGAATTCGAGTAGTATGCGTCCGATCCTAGCAGTAAAGCATACAAAGATAAGACTCTACCTTCTGCGTATGCCGAGCTGTTAGGTACGTCGCGAACGTTGTGTAGGATACCTCCACCGCCGCGGAGTATCTGAGTAAAACGCGCTCCCTACGAGGGAAGCTGCGGGGATAAGACTATACCTTCTTCGTAGACGAACTCGTAGGGGGAAGAGTATTTACGCCGCGAAATACTCTCGGGTAGGGTGACTTATCGTCGTTGGCGGGAGAGTCACCTGAGTCGGTATAGGATGAATTCTTTGCCGGGAATCATCCGAGTAGTCTTTCGTAAAGCCCCGGACGTGTGCTGTGACAGGCGCGTGTCCAGGATAAGCTGCTCTCGATTCGGCATACGGACGGGCAAAGAGGAGAGGGCCTCGAGCCAAGCCAGGCGGAGCCAAGATCTCTAGTCGTTAGAGGAGAGGTCATAGGTCCCTTGCAGCGGTCTCGAACAGAGGCGGAGCGCACGATAGTCGTGGGAATCAAGCTAGCCTCTAGTTGCGAGTAATGGCTGGACCTTGAGCCGTTAGAGGAGAGGAGTCCTGAATCGTAACAAGAGGCAAGGTAATATGCTGGAGTTTGACTCGAACTAGAGTTGCCGATGAGCGCTTAAGCGCGGACTTGGTCTCCCATCTCGGGTATAGCCTTCTTTGCAGGTCCAGATGGGAATTATGGCCAGAGGCCCCAGGTGGACTTTATGGCGTAGGGGTACTTAGTATCATAAGTCGTCCAATTGCACCCATGGACCCAGAGTAGCATACTGGGGGGGACTCGATCGCTCGCCGTGCCTTGGAATGCAATCCGTAAAAAGGATTTACCACCTGGGTGATCAACTAATAAAAAAAAAGGTTGTGCCCAAGGATGAGAACCCTTCCAACACATCAGAACTTCGCCCAATCGGAAAATATTGGGGGATAGTCAAGCAGAACCTTAAGAAGGCCCAAAAAACTATTAACAGCGAAATGCTGTTGCTAGCACTCTGGCGTTCTGCGGCAAAGAAAGCGGATAAGGTGACTGTACAAAATCTGATGGCAGGCGTCAAACAAAAGGCATGCTAATTTGGACTAGGTCATCCGGAATCTTAACTGAGCATTTTTTCCGTGATTTATACATACTGAACTTCAAAATGAAAGATACTTTGATTTTTTTTAATAAACCAATACTCGATTTACACGCATTTAGTCTGACGACTTTTTGATCCAAACACCCTTTAACTTGAGGCTTTAAGCGCAGCAACCAGATACCCAGACGGATCAGAGGTGAAAAAAATAAATCTTCTCTTCTTAAAAAAAAATATAATTTTCGATATTCTTACTTGTTTTTGCATAAAGCCCCTGTGAACTTACACATTGCACTGATAATTTTCTGCAATTGCGCTGTTAAGAAAACAAAAATAAAAATAAGCGAAAATAACTACATACGCTGGAACTCAATTTATTTAGCGAATGCAATGCTTTTCAATACAATCAATAAAAAATTTTAAAAATAAAAGAACATTTCTTTCTTGATGCAAACCAAAGTCAATTATTTTTCTTGTTGTTCCCTGGGATATGTCAAATATCATATGGCTGTGTAAGTGAAATCGTTTATTTGTTTTTATTTTGGTGTGAGGGCATGCGACGAATTCATGCTCATTTTAAATTAAGCGTTTTACTTGCGGAAATTCCAAAAGTGGTCCAAAATTATGCCAAAAAATTATAGAAATCAAAAAAGTAAAACGGATAAGGCAACGACAGTTTCGGAAGTAAAACAGGGCAACAACTAAACCAAAATTTTCCTAATTTTACGATTGTCGCATCACAAACAGTCATCACTTGGGATGGCTGCTTCAAAGAGGACGGAACCGTTGGCTTCCATAAGTTTTGACGACTAGTGACTTCAAGATTAAGCCAAATTCTTTTCTTGTGATCCGACTTCCAATGCCGAGGAACAGTACCATGTTCTGGAACCATATTCTTGTAAAAAAGGCATGTGGATATTTTTCAACCACACCGGAAATGTTGGAAAATAGCTATTTTTCAAACAAAACGCAATCGTTCGGTATTCCGAATAGACTATTTGTTTCTTAGGGTAAACCTTAATAACTCATAAAGGAGTTTACTGATCAAAATTTTAATTTAAAGAATATTATGTGTTATCTTATTTTGTTATGAATCTAATAAAAAATTTTGGCATTTTCAGAGTATCGTATTTTTATGAGATTGCATCAGATTTCAGTAAAAATTCTAGAAAAAAAACTTTATAGTGCAGTTTGTAAAATTCTCAATTCAGCAGATTGTCATTCAAATTTTACCGTAATTTTGTTAAAAATATGGAAAATCTCAACTGAAGCCCTCAGTGTATAAAAGCTACTTTCGAGAAAACACGGTTTGAATATTAAAAATGTTATAACCTAAATTTAATAAAACAAAAAATCTTTCATTGTTTCTAAAATTTTTACGTGAATTTCGTTACAGTTGCATTGCCTTCCGTTACGAAATTTTTCGCCATACTTGGCGGTTTGTTTTGCATGAATCTACTGGAAAAAATCTGCTACAATTCGATTAAATAGCAAAAAGTTTATGGACTTTGTAATAAGGTTCTGGAATCGATTGAAAGCTGTTTTCAGAGATGAGAAAATCACACTGCTTGAGATAGAAGTTGAAGAAAAACGTTTTATAAATGTAGTTCCAAAAGAGTTTCCTGCAGTAAACGGTTTAAAACATGTCTCGCACCTATTCGATTGAGATCTACTACTTAAAAAAAATGTCTTACATTATTTTCAAACCATGGAAAAGCCACCTAAAATTCCATCAAAGTCCCTTGTACATCAATCGAACATTGTGCTGTAGTACAAGTGTTCCTACTCCCTCAACATCACCAGCTTTTAACATATTTTCTGCTTCCACAAACGAAAAGAAGAGGTTGTCTGTCTCATCATCAATTCACCAGGCTAGCTACATTATGCATCATCGAGCAGCAGCAACATTGGCATGAAAAACACTAAATGTTGGTTGAGATGTCGGCTTTCGGATATCGATGCGATTGAGAGAGAAGAAAAAAAAATTGAGCGAAGGGAAAAATCAAATCCAATAATAAGCCTTCAACAAAATCGAACAATGTTGTGCCGCCTCGCGGTTTTTCGTTTTCGTTTTCAGCCGCTCGAGGAAAACCTTTGAGCTTACTTTTTTCCTCTTCCCTCCACCTAGTCTCTAAACGCTTTGGGCTTTCGCTTTCGCGGTTCAATTTTCTTTTAAAATGTAGGTAAATATGAGCCATTATGTGAGCGTTGCTTATCCGATTTGGGTGCCAGAAAATTGGTTTAAATTTGGGTGTGTGTCGTAAGAGTGCTCAGCTAATTGGTACGTTTTAAAGGGAAAATCTAGTTCAAGACAGTCGTGTAACAGTCCGAAACGAATGGATTAATAAATGTTGAATAACATGGGATCCTAATTTTATTGGTAAGTGGAAAGCTGACATTTATTCATTGGAAACGGTTAATACCTATGTTATTATGTGAATTAAAAATGTTCCAAATTTATTATAACCTGATTCCATGACTAAATTGACCTAGTTCAGCTTTCATAGAAAAATTAATTGATTTTATCTATTTTCTATAAGAGAGTTCAGTGTTACAAGGATGCTGATCATCCATCTCTGGAGTCTTCTCATTCTTTGAAGTGGGTATGAGTTTTTGGTCTCTATCTCAATATTTATATCACCAAAATTCATTTTGGCATGCCAAGATAAGCAGCATGCCAAGTTTAAGCTCTTTCCCCTTTTCCTATTGCCAACACTGAGAATAAATCTTCCGTCAATTTCGTAGAGAATTCAAGAGTTTTCAGTGAAAGAACACGACGTTGGAAGAACGGACTAAAATTATTTCCCTGTGGAACACGAGATGGGTTACAAAATTATAAACAATCTTTCACATATTTTACTTTTGCATATTGTAAGTCGTCGATAGGTATGAAACCTTAAAAAATCATTATCTGCAAAAATGAGATTTATGAATTTATTAGAAAAGTTGTGAATTTGCGGTTTCGAGAGATTTTGACGATATGTTATTTCAAGAATCATGATTCGATTGACTTAAACTCATAAAAGCTTCAAAAAGACTAACAAACTGATCCAGGAAATATTCAGGAAATTCCATTTTTACCACACAAAACATTTAGGTTCCCTACATTCAGATTCGCGACCAAGCCCCTAAAGCCATTATCATCAGACACTCGGCAAAAGACATCGAAACCAAAAATAACCAAACGCCCACGTCATCCTCATCGTCGTTGCGTTGTTGTTTGGTCCATCATCACAGTCCATTCGAGTCCAGCTTAGCTTAGTCCCGGAAATGTGGGAGAGGCTCCAACTCTCAGCCAGAAACGTGTTTTTGCGTCGTCTTTTCTTCGGGTGCTAGGCACAAGGTATTTACAGCACCGCAGACCAACAAACAAACCTAAATGTGCCGACTCTTCTGTTTTGTATTCGACCCTTGCCGAGAGCTTTTGTGGCCCAACGCTTTTTTCATCCTCCTTTTTTTTTGACCCACACCTTACGATGATGATTGTCCACTTGTCTCGACTACGAGGCGGCCTAGCACCTCTAGCACCTACTTTTAGGACTCTCCACAGATCGTTCGGTTTTCGAAGATCGTCCCAAAGCCGATGGAGGTCACGGAATAAAAAGTTGGATTGTATTTCTCCGCACAGCAAGAGGAAAGGGGACTCTTCTGGAATAGGAGGGAGCAAATTTTTGAGGTGCCTTGCCTGGAATGTGGTCGAAATTTTGTTTACGTGTTTCTTCGGGATGGTTTTTTGTTTCTCTGTGAATGGTTCTCTTTATTAGCATGACCATTGACCATGGAATATATTAAGCGATATAAATGACCTGCAAGACAGCTATAAAACCTATATAAAACTCTTAATTTTAATTTCTGGAGATTCTAAATAAGATTCATTTTAATTGTTATGTGCTCACGTAAGAACTTTTACTAGACACAAAACACACGGCGTATTACAGGGCACGACACTTAACGTTCTTACTTAACGTTAAGTAAGAACGTTAAGTATCGTGTCCTGTAATACGTCGTGTGTTTTGTGTCTAAATAAGAGTTTTCTAACGAATGGTTACTCTTTGGAAATCTCAATTATCTGCTGAAAGCTGTTTAGCTGTTAAAGAAGACTCTGGAATAACCTGTTAGAGAAATTTAAACTTTGAAATAACCCATCTTTAAGTTGATCCAGTCCATCCTGTAGCCCTTGTTCGGGAAAAAATTGTTAAAAGTTATACACCGTCTTAGCCAATTTAGGCTATACAGACTGAATAGACTGAACTCAGTACCGAACGGGAATCGAACCCATGCCATCAGTGGACCAGCGATTACCGTCTCCACTCGACCACCAAGACGTACATATGTATAAAAAAAAAAGACCCGAATAAATTTCCACCGTCTGATTGAATCATGGCAAAATTTTCATCATCTCTGTTTGAGATAACATTTTCATAGCATTCTAAATATTTTGAGAAAATAACACACCACTGCACAGTAGTGGTTCAAAACTCTAAAAAAAATGTCAAAATAGCTGTATGACACATTCTACAATGTTTCATTGTTTTAAAATGCTCATATTTTATTGTGAATTATTTCCTGATCAGATAATTTTTTTTATTTTTTTTTGTGTCTATCATTTTATTACTAGGACGTCTTCAAAAAGCTGTAGATCATCAAATTTAAAAAATTAACTTTGTTGAAGACGTAAAAGTTCTATCTTTTGAAACAACATGTTTAATGACGTTTATTTCATAAACTAACCTCAAAAAACCAAAAATTCGTTTTGAAGCGAGTTTTGAGACCAACTTTGTATGAGAGAGTTGTGACTATTGTAAAACTACACAGCTTCGTTGAAAGTGTTGAGTCACTATTTTGAAGTTTAAGGGTACTTTTTTGGGTGATTTCTTTTTTAAATTGCATGTTTTCGCTGTTCAATATCTCTGAAAGTTGCAAACATATCAAAATTGAAATACATATACGCATTAGAAACGACAATCTTTCAACTTTCATGAACATATAGTTTCATTTGTATGCATGAGGTTTTACTACTAGAATCTGTCGTTATCTGCATAATCATGCATTATGAGTTAACTATTCCTCGGGAAAACAAAATTCTTATACCGGTAGAATCCGTAAAGTTTAAGCAAAACATATAGGGTGTCTCATTATGGCTAAGCACGATTTTGATTAAACCCTGCTCATTTCGGTTGACGTTTTAAAAGCTGATTTTCACTGTGTGTTGTTGCACAACATTTCGCCGAGTAAAGCGGCCCATAGACTTCACAAATGGCTTGTGTAAATTCGATGATTTCACGACAATTGTTTGGTTCTATGCTCGCCCACACACGATATAAACATATTTCACGCGAATACAAACAACAGCAACAGCAACAACAATAATCCCCTCAACCCTGGCTGGAGTTGAGTAAATGGGCTGAATTTTGTACAAAATATTTCGATCCCGACCGAATTTAGTCAAACCGTTTGTGCGCTCTTTTGATACAACGATACAAATCGTGTTAACAGTGATAGAATTTCATCGCATTTGTGCTTTGATAACAGATAAGTTTGATAACAAAATGCTTCTAGGTGACCAGTATTACACTGTTTGGGATAGCCAAACTGTTGACGAGACGATGACATTAATTTTCACCAAAACATTCGGTAAAAAGGTAATGGATTTTTTCGTTCCCAAACACCCTCTCATAGCAAATCTGGATCCATTGCACATTGGTTGCTAAGTTCTGAAGCATACAACAAAATTATATTTCGATAAGTATTCGGGTTGTGCCAAAAAAAATTGTATTGGGGCCCCCCTAGACCCTTTCCTGTACACTGATAAATCATTTCACACATTTTACAAATTTGTCTCACACATTATCGGCAAATATATGAAGCTGTCAAACTGGTTTGTGATTTTTACACACCATGCAGATTCAAAATATACACATTGTCCGAATCGGTCTGGATAAGAAAAAAAGTGTGTGAAATCAAACTTGTTGTTTTAATCAATCAATTTTATGTCAGCCATGTACAAACTACATGGAAGAATTCATATGGTTGAATCGTCGTAACGAATCAAATGTAAGTTGGTCATTATTTGAACTTTAAACATCAATCTAGTAATTTATTATGTTTCTTTTTTTTATAGATTTCGAATTCAGTCAGCTGGTTGCTGGGGGTGCCACTTGGGGGAATAGTCTGGCCAAAACTGAAGAGGCGTTTAATAAACCGAAAAATGTTTGAAATAAAATAAAATATAAATATAATATAATATAAATATAATAAAAGTACTTTGAAAACCACCAGCATTTCATTCGGTTCCAATCGTAAATAAAAATAGCGGGCCTCTTCCATATTTCTTGATTTTACACATTTTCCTCTCTAAGCGCTTCATTATTTCACACATTTTCTCGTTTCAAACGCTTTTTGCATAATGTGTGAAACGCACACGTTTCTTTTCCTCTAAGAGTGTATTACATTAATGTGCAGCAGTACCTGCACACATTTAATGTGTTGGTCTACTTATTTCCAAAATGTGTGAAATTTCACACACTAATGTGTGAGATGATTTGTCAGTGTATCCTAAATGAAAGGATGGAGGGGTCTGAAATAATCGGATAAATATTTTTCGTACCACATGCTCTCCCCCATGCCAAAATTGGTTTCATTTGCTTGATTAGTTCTCGAGTGTGGAAAAAAATGAAAGGGAACCCCCTCCCTTTTCTCATCTACCCACAGGCACTCCCCCCCCCGCCCCACCAATATCAATAGAATCTTTTCCGTACTCCAAAACTCCTCCATGCTAAATTTGGTTCCGTTTGCTTGATTATTGTTCGAGTTAGAGGGGAACAGCGTTGCGGTTCGTGGTTTTTGGATAGAAAACCTGAGGCCAGGGCCGTAGGAAGAACCGACTCATGGGGGGAGAGGGTTTTGGTGACTGATTTTTACCTATGATTTTTGCCCAACAATGCAGGAATAAAAAAGTTAAAAGAAATTATATTTTTAACTATACGATTATTAATGTTTAAGCACTCATTAATAGTTTTAGTATTAAATCGTTACTTTAGAAAAGTTGTCCTTAATCTAAAGGGTGGCCCAAATTTTTATAATGAAACCTTAAGAAACAAAATATAGAATTTGCTTTTATCGATGGTTTGACCTTCAAATTGTTCAGGAAATTTGTGTTTTCAAACTTATTTGATTTGAGCATAAAATAAGTTATTTTAAGGGTAGCCATTAATTTCTTTAAAAAAAACTTATCGTATACTCAAAAACTAAAACCAGCCCAATCTTCCAATCTCTTTTGCAAATATCAAGATTCTAACCTTTGATGAAAATAAATAAAATTTTCCAAAATTCGGAACAAGTTTGCTTGATGCAAATTGCAAATAAAATAAGATTTTGGTTTGAAATTTGGCATTAAAAACTGCAATATTAATAATGTTAAACAATAAACTGAGAAAATATGAAATATTGTGCAGATTTTTTAGGTGAAGATCATTGGCATGTTTCTTTAACAGCAAATTTTTTTCATAAAGAATCAATTCCATAATAAAAATCCTGTGGATGATTTTTATAAATAAAAATTGGGATTTTTGGCATAAAACAAAACTTAGAAAATTAACTCGAATTCTACTTTATAATTGTGATTTACAGCTGAATTGTGTGTACTGACAAATTTTGATTTAAAAATTTGAAATCTGGAAATAGAATTGACAAGCAAATTTCTAATTTCATGTTCTCTTGAATTCTTCAACAATTTAACGTTGATTGAACAACTCATTTACAAGCAATTTTTTTCTGAGCTTTGAATCTGCACTCTGAATCTGAATTCTGAGCCTGAGTTCAAAAAATTAAGTTTGAATTTGTTTCCAAATTTCTATACGTTTTTTGAAATGTACAAAAAATACAATTTCCGAATCTTAATTCCAGATCATAATTTTTTTTTCCAACTTTCAGAGCCTTCATTCATGAATTTATTATTTAAATTCTGTAGTTTTGGTTTAATCTTATTTCATTATCTATTTCAAATATTTATTTTTAATCTGTATTGTGAATTTGTGTAAGATGTAAATTGCAAATGATTAATAAGAATCTGAGTTTTCAATTTTTGATCGACATTAAGAAGCTTTAAATGTATCAATTTTGTGTAAGAATTTATTTTAAGAACTTTGAATTTGAATATTAAACAAAATTCTTCTTTTTTTCATATTCGAAAAACTATTATGAAAATATTGGAAGTGCATATAATTTGATATGAAATACAAAACCAAATTTAAACCAGGATTTCATAACAGCTTTTCATTTCTAATTTCTTATGATTATTCGAACTGAAAATCAAGAATCCTAAACTGGATACAGAATCAGAAATATGAAAATAGAAAAACAAATTTGGTCATGGGAAAAAAGAACCAGAACCTCCGAAATGGGTTTAATTTAAAATTTAACATTCAGACCTGAATGTCTATGAACAAGTGAGAAAAATTTGGAAAACTGTAGCAGAATTTTGAGCTTGGGATGGGCTTTTGAGGTTGTGGCATTAGTTTTTAGTCTAGATTGTTACTCTTGCAAAACTTTACTCTATTATCATAATTTGATTATGAATTTAAAATTTTCAGTGTTGAGAATACTTCGCTTGCATTTTTGGACCCTTATGGAGGGAGGAGGTTTAGCCCCGCAAAATCCCATCCTTTCCTGCCTGCGACGAATGTGTTACGTAGGGGGAGAAGAGGGGGGTCTAAATTGCGTTACGTAATGTTTGATCGGCCTCTTATGTGTAACATTTTAAGGGAGTCCTCTCCCCTCCGTTTCCTATCTTCCTACTGGAAAAGGTACCTCCCCATTCGAATAATCATAAAAACATTTCTCTTAGCCAAATGTGATACCATTTACTTGATCGGATTTCGAGTTATGCAAACATTTTGTCTTTTGGTTGGGATGCCCTCTTCCTCTTCTTATGAGGAGGAGGAGTCTCAAACCAAAATAGGAACCTTCCCTGGCTTCCAATACCCTACCCTGCCAAGTTTAAAGCGTATCAGTTCAGTACTTTTCGAGTCTATAAGGAACAAACAGAAATCACTTTTTCTATTGTCTCTGCAGTTCTGGGTAAGGCAAATAGAAATTCGCTGCACTCTTTTAATTTTCGACAAAAAATCTGAGCAGTTTTCGAAAAGAGTTGTTATCGTTCAAGATGAACATTTATGCCGGAACCGAACAAAATTAACATAATTATTAACTTTTGTATGAGGCATGCTCAGTTCGAAGAAATTGGCAGACTTGTTCAAATGAAAACTTTTTTTCTTTATAATGGTTATTTTCAAGAAACAAAATTTGTAACCTGCTCACGGATCGGTGAAGTAATCAGATCAATTTGACCTTCGACCGACTTTTTTTTCATTTTTTTTTTTTGTTTTTCAACCCTGGTTGCAGTTGAAAACCGAAGTTTTCGCGTTGGTGAATAGCAACTTCGCCAACAAGCGACGATGAAAGCGATCTGAATAAAATTTTTGAAAATCCTTAAAACCCATCAAATGTAGTTATGTACTATTAGTCATATAGTTTGGCATCATGAACTCAAAATCGACCATTCTGTCACTTATACCCCTTTGGCTCTGAGGACCTCATGTAAATTTAAATTTAAATTTCCAGAAAAATGCTCACAATCAATAGTATGTCAAAAAAAGTAAAGTTTCATTAATAAAATCTCAATAAAAAAAAACATAGTAAGTCAAATTCTGACCCACAGAGTATCACAAATGTACGATTTTACCTGTTTTTCTTAGAACTTTTCTATTAAATATGAAGCAAAACAATGTGTTTAAATTAAAATGATTATCATAAGATCCAAATTAAAAATGTTTTCTAAGTCTTTTGATCGAATTAAGTCGATTAAATATCGTCTTTCTCATTTTTTTCATAAGTTTTGAGATTTCCATCTGTTTTGTTTTTTTCCATTTTTGTAACTTTGTAATCTTTGTCATTTTTGTCATTTTTGTCATTTTTGTCATTTTAGTTGTTTTTGTTGTTTTTGTCATTTTTGTTATTTTTATCATTTTTGTCATTTTTGTCATATTTGTCATTTTTGCAGGGTTGATAGCTATTTTTTGTTTGGAAATTCCAAAGTTTTTCCCGGTTTTTTTCCCGGTTATAAATGATGATTTTCCCATTTACTCGTTTTTCTAATATAACATCAAGTTGAATAAAAAAAAATCAATGTAATGGGACTCGAATTTCTAACAATTGTATACTAAAACTTGTCAACCGGTTAGAAATTATGATAAATACGTCGGCGTCTATTAACACATAGTCTTTTCGTATCAAATTGACAGGTTCTTATGATTTTTTTTTAAACGAATGTTACGAAATTGGCATCTAATCGTTGTTTTGCTCCACAATTTCAATAATTTTGCAAAAATAAGTCCGGTTAATTTGATCTTGATTATAATGTGCTTTTAAGCCACTGTGAAATTTTCTAGAATTCTAGAACAAAATTGTATAGTGTGTTAGAAATATTTAAAAAAATACATCGGAACATAATATCAAATCAGCTTGTCAACTTGAATGGAGATTTGTCTTGCAAAACTTAAAATCATCAGATTGCAGGAAAATATTTAGTTATTTTCTGAACGCAGGTATGTATATATTCTTGTACAAATCCAAAGATATGTTTAAGAAGAAAAATTGTTTATCTTTCCAATACAAAACAATGAGTAACTTTAGTAGTGCCCAAGTCATTTGAAATAAAGATTCGTGAAATTATAGAAAATCATGTACAGGTTGGGCTGAGCTTTAATATTATTTTGTATCAGGGTAAAAACCTTAGATTTCGACAGTAGCTTTTTCCGATACAATACAATACATCGTAGGAAACTTTGAGCCAAAGTTTAACGTAGGAAGAAATAAAAACTAAAGACGTGCGATATAATGCTTCGCTCCTCAGGCCAATTCAAACGAAATACACAACAACAACAACATTAAAAAACCAATATCATTTTTTGTTGAAAAAGAGATGTAACTATGCTTAAAAACGTCTCACGATGCCAAATTATTTGATTTTTGCATAAAATAATTTAATGAAATATGTGTATCGAACACTGAAACATTTGACGTCAAAAACTAAAACTGGTACAGTCTGGATGAGCGAAAAACCTCTAGAAGTGATAGAAAATACCAAATAAAAAGCTTTGTAAAACACAAAACCTCTTTAAGTGAGAGTGTAAACCCTCTATAAGCTAGAGACGTTTTCCTGACTAGACAAGAGTTATGTATTGAACATTTGGTATAAAAAAGATTGGGTTCCCGAAGAGCAAATGCCCATAGTTCCATTTTGAAACTCACTCGTGAAAACTTCGAACTGATGCATCAACTGGTTCAGTGATTTTTTATAAAATATACATTGAATAGTTGCATTTCTAGATCACTTAAATACATTTGTATGTTGCCGACTCTCTATAAAAAAGAACCTGATTAGGTTAGAATCCACTTTAAACGAGAAAAAAGTTTAGTCCTTTATACTCTTTCGACTGTAGTTAGATTTGTGTTTAGTTTTGTCGTTTGTAGTTTTTATATGTAGCATTTGAGCAACCCCCTGGCAACTTGACGTTTCCCATACAAATCGCGTGTGCCAGTTTTTTCTGGTTCTCTGGTTCTGTCAAATCGAAAATCGAGCTACTCAACATGTCGGAAGGACCCATATTGAAATATGTTTTCTGTTACTGGTTCAATAACTAAAAAAAAGTTTTGAATTTGGAACTTTTTGTTATGTTTTATGTGAATTAAGTGAATCTGTTTTCAAAAGTTTAGTCTAAGAAAACGAGTAGAGCGTTAATTTGTGTGTCCTACATGAGGTATAAAATTTCTGGACTGCTTTAAATAAATTACTGATATCCAGTAGTTTTTTGGGACAAGTTTACCTTCCACCGAAACTGTTGAAGACACTCAAGCACAGTAAATGTAAAATACAACATAACCCTATCAATCATTAAGAGATTGCCAAAAGTTGCGATGCATATGAACATTTTAAAATAACAAAACAATCACATTATAGCAGAACTTTTGCCATTTTATAGAAAAACTGTTCCTACACAATATATAAATCGGTAGAATATTGAACAAGATTAACAATTTTGGTTAAAACTTTTTTTTATTCCTTCGAAAGTTATGAATTTGCCTGATTCGCACTACATTTAATAGTGTGCCCTTTCCATATGCATGACTCGGAAAGTATGTAAGCAAGCGGCACACATGCGACATCTGCGATTTTGAAACAGACACACGAAACTCGACCGAACTGTCAAGTTGCCAGGGGGTTGCATTTGAGTTATGCTTGTAAGTGTAGCACACTTGCGGAGAGCGAAAAAAGAAGATATCACATATTGCAATTAGTGAAAAAAGCGATTCAAACTTCGTTTTTTTTATTATTGAAAGAAAGTAAGTGTTTATAAGATAAATCTATATCGAGACTGTCAAAACAACTCTTAAATTAAAAAAAAAGTTTTTGAAATTCCGTGACACATTTTCAAACATGACAATTTTCCCGGTGAGGTTCCGAAATTCCCGGTTTTTTCCCGGTTTCCCGGTGACGCGATGGAATTCCAAAGTTTTTCCCGGTATTCCCGGTTTTCCCGGTTCGCTAGCAACCTTGTTTTTGTCATTTTTGTCATTTTTGTCATTTTTGTCATTTTTGTCATTTTTGTCATTTTTGTCATTTTTGTCATTTTTGTCATTTTTGTCATTTTTGTCATTTTTGTCATTTTTGTCATTTTTGTCATTTTTGTCATTTTTGTCATTTTTGTCATTTTTGTCATTTTTGTCATTTTTGTCATTTTTGTCATTTTTGTCATTTTTGTTATTTTTTTTATTTCTGTCATTTTTGTAATTTTTGTCAAACTTAAATTTTTTTTCATCAGATCTTGAAAACCGTTCATCTTGACTTGAGACTTTGTAATCCAATTCGTTCGTTTTCTAACAATTTCCTTTGAACATCGAAAATCACTCCCCGGAGAAATTCTTCCAATGACAGCTTCAAATCTGGAGTTGCCACGGTAGCAAATCGATTTCAACCTGCCCATTTCTCCGCGAGAAAGCCCTCAGCGGACGAACGTACAAAAACAGTTCAAGTTCCAACTGATATCTTCCAGCACTCCGTAAGAAAAGGAGAAAAAACAAGTCCCCTGAAATAATACACTCACAAAAAAGAACCAAAAAGAAACCGCCAATTTGCATACGAATTGATATCTACATTCTCCTTCAATTTGGGAAGAGAATCAACGGGCGGGCGACGACGAAAATCAACTATAAGCTAAACCGGTTCCAGGAATTCTCGTAAATTTATAACTTTTATCACTGACTGGCTCGCCACCATCCTGAATGACTGACGGACTGGAGGAGCGTTGGCATTTTTGTGGCATTCGCGTAAGTGTAAGCTAAACCTTTCGCGGTTTTGCTAAGGTAAAACCAAAGATTGACTCCACTCTAAAAATTCAAAAATTCACATTTTTCAGTCCTATCCCATTTCAAGCTTAGAACTCACAACTGAATTTTATTTTTTTTTTCTGATTTTATTAAATCTCATTAATGTCTAATTCTCTTTTTTCTATTTTTTATATATATTGTATGATTCCCGTAATCAAGATTTTGAACGGCTGAATTTTATTTTCCAGAAATTTTTATTTTCGAATAAGACATAAGAAAATTTTTTTTACAATTTTTTAGGCAAGTATTAAACCTTTCTTAGTTAGCTGTCTCATATCGTGTAGTGTTCAGCTTCCATCCAAAACCACAGATAGGGCTTCGCTTGATCATCATCATCACAGCAGACGCCCGGGTGATAACTGGAATGAGCTTTTCCCTGTCCCCGAAATCTTTCCCCACCAATATCCCACCTGGAACGGTTTTATGGATTCAAATTGGATTAAACATTCTCCGACAGGGATGTCGACGACGCCCGACAAAAACCACAACTACGCCACCGAGACACTGGAAAGGAATTTCGTCTGATAGCTCCAGAATAATCGAAACTTTCATATTCAGCTACCATTTTGAGACATTTTTCCATATCCGGGAAACTTTTTACCCATCACGCATCGACAGCCTTCCAACGTTCACATCCGGCGTTGTTTTATTCTAATTCTGTCAGGAATGGAACCGGTGCAATATGATTATCATATGAAAACGTTTCCCGCCAATCGTTTGTAGCTTGGTGGTACTGACACGGAGGAAAAACATTCGAATTGAAAATGTTTTAATACTTATTTCTCTCTAGAAAGTCACTTTCTACAATGTGTTCTAAAATTACATTGTTTGAGTCCAATACTATGAAAGTTCCGGTTGTAACAAAACTATTTTCCAATCAATGAAAGTGCGCTGGAATTGCTTTTTTTTCATTTTTGTTATTTTTGTCATTTTTGTCATTTTTGTCGTTTTCGTCATTTTTGTCATTTTGTCATTTTGTTATTTCAACTTGAAGAGCGTTCATCTTGACTTGACATCTCTGTTTTCAAATTCGTTCGTTTTCTAACAATTTCCTTTGAACATCGAAAATCACTCCCTGGATTTTTTTTCCAGGGATTTTCATCCTATTGGATGATTCATCCCCTATTTCACTCCCTGGAGAAATTCTTCCAATGACAGGTTCAAATCTTTAGTTGCCACGGTAGCAAATCGATTTCAACCTGCCCATTTGCAGTTGCATTTTCATCGACCTTCTGTGATTTAAAAATATATTTTTTTAAATATTTACCGGTAGGTTGGAAAGTTTCCAAAAAACTTTCAAGTTCCAAGATGTTTTTTTTTTAAATTCTCAAATGTTTTCCTCGGTGTACCACCCCACACGGAATCCAAAAAAAAAAGTTTAGCATAATTTGATAGAATGTGCATCCTGGCGTGTTTTAGTTTCCTCTCTGCTCCGGAAACTTTCTGATCCTGAACATCCTATATGTAGGATGTTACCTATACCAAAAATGTAACCACATGTTTGGTGATCTCAACGAGCTCGAATTCCAAATACATGGCATATGCAAATATTTTTTTGTGTGTGTGAGAATCAGCCTTATGTTTTGACTTGTTATTGCAAGTGGATGAATGTTGAGTTGATGATATTTAAAGAAAGTTGTTTACTGATGTCGTACAAAAATAAAGGAAACTACTTTTCAAACAATTATACATACACAGGTTTTCCAAAAACATTGATTTTGGGGCCCAAGACCTAGCTGATTTGACAGACAAACAGTTCAACCTGATTTAAGTTTTATTTTTGCATAATCCTGCCTTCTGGTGACTTTCCATTTTTATTAATTCTTTTGATTTTTTCTGCAAATGATTGAGAATTTAATGTAGATTATTTAATAGAAATATTTCAAGACTGTCAAATCAACAATTTTCTTTTTTTTTAAATAATATTTCTGAAAATTTGGTGGAAAATCTGGTAAAAGAATGCTTGGTTTGAGACGATAAAAAAAATTCTCGCTACTTCCAAAGTTTTACTACCTTCGGCAAACTTCTAGCCAGCAAATTTTCAAGTAAGCTTCATATATTGGAATTTCATCTGCATAGCGTAAGAACAAAAAATCCAGATTAAATACAAAAAAGTGACATACTCTGAACAATTTTTTGCGTTTTTCCACACAACATTTCAAAGTTAAGATCGGGTACCTAAATCTCGTTTTGACCAAAAAGGAAACTTTTTAGACTACAAGCATTTTGAAATTAGAAAAAAAAAATTGAAATTTGTCACACCCTTATAAACAATTGACCCAGTTCAAAAGGATTAATCCTGAGAAAAATAGGGAAACCGTCGATATATATTTTGTGGATTACCCCGAAAAAACTGACCTGTGCCAATTTATTGCAAAATCGGACTTGGTTTAGAAGTGCGTCAAAGCGCTGAAAGTTTTGAATTTTTGACCCTTAAAAAATCACGTAAGGGGTTACCAAAAGAAATAAGAAAAACGAAATTTTAATTTTGATGCCAAATGACTTGAAATGCATATAACGTTGAGATCTGATGTTATCCCAAATATATTTTTTTTTCCAAAAACCGACTTTGTGGGCCTTTGCCGTTTTTCGCAAAACCGATTCCGAAGTCGAAGAAAGTCAATAAAAAAAACCGAAACTTTGAGCGCTTTGAGGCACCCCGATTGAGCTGAAATTTTGCACAGTCCAGTTTTTCGGGTCAATAGACTGAGCCGATTTGGGGTCATTTTTGAATTTCTCAAACCTTGAGGTCTATAACGCTTTGTCTTGGTTCAAAACTCATCCATGATTTATTGCAGAATTTTAAGTGACGTTTACATGAGTAAATTTGTACGTTTACGCTTGTATGGGAAAATTGAATATGTTGTACTGAAAATTGAATATCGTTTTTGTTTCTTCTGTGGATCCTAGCCATGCTCATGGTTTTTGTGTCGGTTTATAAATCCTTTCAAAAATTTGTCGAAGATTATAACTTCGTATCTTATTAGACAAAAAAAGTAATAAGCTGTTTAACTGAGATGTGTCTTTCGGCATTGTAAAACAATTAATTCAATTGACATCACTGCTGGTGCCTCGCAAAGTATTGCATGAAAAGTAGTCGTGCAATACCTCAGCAGTGATGTCAAGAGAATTTATTGTTTATCAATGCCAAATGACATGCCCCATACAGCACCTAAATTATTTTTTCTAATAAGATTCGAAGTTTCGATCTTCGACAAAGCTGTTCAGCGGAAAATTTCCTATGAAAATTAATAAATTTGCACAAAAACCATGAGCACAGAAGACCGGTTCTACAAAAGGAACACAAATTATGTTTATTTTTCAGTACAAAATATGCAATTTTCCCAAATAAACCTAAAATTTCAAATTTACTCAAGTAAACGTTACATAAAAATTCTGAAAAAAAATCATGGATGAGTTTTGAACCAGGGAAAAGCGTTCTAGAACCCAAGGGTTTGAGAAATTCTAAAATGACCCCAAATCGACTCAGTCTAATGGGTCAATCTATAAAATGTATATGATAAATTTATAACATTTGAGTGCTTCTTAGTGTAGCAAACAAGCGGCAAGCAAAATAGTGAGGGTCCAAAAATGTCAAGCAAAATGTTCTTCTCTAAACATAAAACTTTAAATTCCTAATCAAGTTTTGATGGACGACAAAAGTGAATCAAAAGTAACGATCTCGAATCAAAGCTAAAGTCGAAACCTCAAAATCTTATCACGATCCACAATTCTACGACAGTTTTCAAAAAGTTCCTCACCTGTTGATAGATATTTGAAGACCTATAAAAGTTATTCATAAAATGTGTTGGGGAAAGAAATTTGTGTACAGTCGTTGGACCCATATATCAAAATTTAAATGAAATTAGACTCCTTAAGGTTGCTTGGCTAGTGAAGTAGACAATGTGCAACTCGAGACCCCATACACCCAACCTTCGGGTAGTGGTCATATCACCTCTTGTCTGCAACTCCGATTCTCTACCTCCCCGTGGTACTAGCTGGGGTGCAAGCAACCTTAGCGGAGATCGGGTACCCAACCCCGGTGGATGCTTTGGTCGCATGCAGAATGAGTTAGGGGGCTTCGTACGCGTCTGTTCTCCATGTTAGGGGCGGCGTGCGGAGTGCAACAACGTCCTGGTGGTGTTCGGGACCCAAAACAGCAACATCACGACGGTCCTCCTGCGAGATAGTGGGGTTAGCTGCGGGCCTTGCGAGCCTGTGACTACTAAAAAACATAAGCAACGAACAACAAATTTCGGATGGAAATCGGCAAAGACCCACGCGACGAAAAGGGACTAGCGATTGGAAACTTGGAACATGGAACTGCCGATCTCTAAATTTTGTGGGCAGTACCCACGTGCTCTCCAACGAATTGAAGAGCCGCAAATTCGACATCGTAGCGCTGCAGGAGGTATGCTGGAAGGGCTCCACGGTACGAACGTATCCAGATGGTCGTGCCATCTACCAGAGCTGCGGCAACACACACGAGCTTGGAACAGCTTTTATAGTGATGGGAAAGATGCAAAAGCGCGTGATCGGGTGGTGGCCGATCAACTCACGAATGTGCCGGTTGAGAATCAAGGGCCGGTTCTTCAACATCAGCATCATCAACGTGCACAGCCCTCACCTCGGAAGTACCGGTGACGACAAAGACGAATTCTACGCGCAGCTGGAGCGTGAATACGACCGTTGCCCAAAACATGATATCAAGATCGTCATCGGGGATTTCAATGCTCAGGTCGGCCAGGAGGAGGAATTTAAACCGACAATTGGAAGGTTCAGCGCGCACCAGCTGACCAACGAAAACGGCCTCAGACTCATTGATTTCGCCGCCTCCAAACGAATGGCCGTACGTAGTACCTTTTTTCAGCACCGCCTCCCACACAAGTACACCTGGAGATCACCGTACCAAACTCAATCACAGATCGACCACGTTTTGATCGACAGCCGGCACTTTTCGGACATCATCGACGTCAGATCCTGTCGGGGCGCCAACATCGAGTCGGACCATTATCTGGTGATGGTGAAGATGCGCCCAAAACTCTCCGTAGTGAACAACACGCGAAACCGGCGCCCGCCTCGGTTAAATATCGCGCGACTGAAGCAACCTGAGGTCGCGGCAGACTACGCGCAATCGGTCGAAGCAGCGCTGCCGGCAGAGGGCGAGCTTGACGAAGCCCCTCTCGAGGACTGTTGGGATACCATCAAAACAGCCATCAACAGTGCTGCGGAGAACGTCATCGGTTATGTGGAGCGATCTCGACGGAACGACTGGTTCGACGAGGAGTGTAGGAGAGTGATGGACGAAGAGGATGCCGCGCGGGCGGCAGTAGTGCAAAGAGGCACCCGTCGAAATGTGGAAAATCACCGACAGCGGAAGAGGCAGCGAGTTCGACTTTTCCAGGAGAAAAAGCGCCGCCTGGAGGAGGAGGAGCTCGAGGAGCTGGAGCAGCTGCATCGTTCCCAAGAAACACGAAAGTTCTATCAGAAACTCAACGCATCCCGCAAAGGCTTCGTGCCGCAAGCCGAAATGTGCCGGGATAAGGACGGGGGTATCCTGACGGACAATCGTGAGGTGATCAAAAGGTGGAAGCAGCACTTCGATGAACACCTGAACGGCGCACATGCAGGAGATCAAGACGGTGGGGGAAGGTACATCGCCGGCGTAGCCAACGACGAAGAGGAGCCACTCCCAACGATGAGTGAAGTTAAGGAAGCCATTCGCCAGCTGAATAGAAACAAGTCGGCTGGGAAGGATGGCATCGCAGCTGAACTCATCAAAATGGGCCCGGACAGGTTGGCCGATTGCCTACACCGGTTGATAGTCCGGATCTGGGACATAGAACAGCTACCGGAGGAGTGGAAGGAGGGGGTAATATGCCCCATCTACAAGAAGGGCGACAAATTGGACTGTGAGAACTACCGAGCGATCACTGTCCTCAATGCCGCCTACAAAGTGTTGTCCCGAATCCTACTCCGCCGCCTCACGCCACAAGCAAACAGATTCGTGGGAAGTCATCAGGCCGGCTTCATGGAGGGACGGTCTACGACGGACCAGATATTCACATTACGGCAAATCCTCCAAAAATGCCGTGAACACCAAGTCCCTACGCATCATCTATTCATCGACTTCAAAGCCGCATACGACACGATCGACCGTAACGAGCTATGGAAAATCATGGACGAGAACGGCTTTTCCGGGAAGCTAATCAGACTGATCAAGGCGACGATGGATGGAACGCAGTGCTGTGTGCGGATTTCGGGTGAATTGTCGAGTTCATTCGAATCGCGCAGGGGGCTTCGACAAGGTGATGGTCTATCCTGCATGATGTTCAACGTGGCGCTAGAAGGTGTTATTCGACGAGCGGTGGGCGAAATGCTGGGCACGATTTTCAACAGATCCAGTCAACTTATCTGCTTTGCCGATGACATTGATATAGTCGGCAGATCATCTGCGGCGGTGGAGGAGATCTACCGCAAACTGAAACGCGAAGCAGGAAGGATTGGGTTGATGATTAATACGTCCAAGACGAAGTACATGCTGGCCTGCGGATCCGAGACCGACCGAAACCGCTTGTCCAGTAATAACAAGGTCATGATCGACGGCGACGAGCTGGAGATAGTCGAAGACTTTGTCTATCTCGGCTCATTGGTGATCGCAGACAATGACACCAGCCGTGAGATCCGGAGGCGAATTATCAGCGGAAGTCGTGCCTACTATGGACTCCACAAGCAACTGCGGTCGAGAAGACTTTGCCCTCGTACGAAGTGTAACCTGTATATGACGCTTATTAGACCGGTTGTTCTCTACGGGCACGAGACATGGATATTGCTCGAGGAGGACCTGCGTACACTCGGAGTATTCGAGCGACGAGTGTTAAGAACCATCTTTGGCGGCGTACAGGAGAACGGAGTGTGGAGGCGAAGGATGAACCACGAGCTCGCGCGACTCTACGGCGAACCCAGTATCCAGAAGGTGGTGAAAGCTGGCCGGATACGCTGGGCTGGACATGTTGCGAGAATGCCGGACGACTGTCCTGCAAAACAGGTGTTCGCTACGAATCCGGTAGGAACAAGACGAGCGGGGGCGCAACGAGCGAGGTGGTTAGACCAAGTGGAGCGTGATCTGGCGAACGTGGGGTGCCCGAGAAATTGGAGAATGGTTGCTATGAACCGAGTAAATTTTAGGAATTATGTTCGTCAAGTTATGTCGTGAGACGGAATACTATGTAAATAAATAAATAAGGTTGCCAAAATGCCTGGATTATGCCCAAATGTTTTCACTTTATTTGCAAAACCAAAGAAAAATCTAAATTGCGTAATCACAATTATGTATTTTGCGTCCAAAACATTCTTTTGAGAAAATTTTGTCCAAATAAACTGGTTGATGTGTTTCGATGAAAAAACAATTTTAGGGATTTTTTCTTCTTGATTTTGAAGAATTCCCTAATTTGGCTGAATCATTCTTTCATTTTGGGTTGCAAATTTCGAAATCGAACTTTTTAAGGTTTTTAGATAGAACGGCCCGGATTTGTTCTTTTCGGATGAGTGCGGAAAAATGTTTGGAGGGACTTAGGTTTGAATAATTCCCGATGTTCTGGTTCCATTTTTTTTTAAATCATAATTCGTTGCCTGTGTTCAAATTGTGGAATCTGTATCCAGTTTATTATTCTGGATTTTCAGTTTGGTTCATCATTGGGACAAAATCCTGATTCGAATCTTTGTTTTGCATTTGAAACTGTAATTAGATTTTTTTTCATGTTTGAAACTCATTATTCCTGAATATTTAAAAGAAAACGTTTAAAAATTGTAAACAATTTTTAATATTTGGATGTGAAATTCTTACTCTTAATTCTTATGCAGAATTTTAACTTTAAAAAGTTTAATGATGGTAATCCAGAATTTAAATATCAGAGATTCATCATTCAAAACTTTCATTCAGATTCACAAATAAATAATTAAAGAAGAATTCTAGAGAAAATCAAAGATTCAAAATTCAAATAAGATTTCTGGTTAAGAATTCTGTCATAAATGTTTTGGTTCATAATTATTGGGAATATTTGTTTTTAATTTAGATTCATAAATCGATTTCAAGTAAGAAATTCAGAATTTTCGTTCAGGTTCAAAGTGCAAAGTTCAGAATCGAAATTAAAATTCAAAATTGCCCAAGAAAAAAAACATAACATGTGAGAACCACTATTAGAAAATAAGATCTGAATTCATTTCCAGGATTACGTGCTTTAAAAAAATCTAAATTTTAATTTAGATCTTTTTTCACAAGATTTTTAAAGTGAAAAAATATAAGGGATGATTTTTTTTAATAACATAACTTGTACTTAATCTTCAGGTTCAGCAAAATTCAGCTGTAAATATATGTATTTTATTGGTTTGATGTTCAACTTTGTTCATATTGTAGATACATCGTACCAAACGTTTAAACTCGAAGAGTGTATTCGAAAAATTGTGACGGTTTGTTTTGTGAATAACTTTTGAATGCATGCATGGAAATTGATAAAATTTTTTATTGAAGCTACATAGTGATGTATTGTTCGCATGTGCAAAATTTTGTGAAGTTCTGTTAAGTGGATTTTGAGATATCGCCAATGAAGAAGTTCATCGACTTTAATTTTTGACACCATGTTCGCCATCTATAATGCATACCATGAACCACCCTTTTTCCAAATAAATTGTTTTTTTTAACTTTTTATTATTTTGTTTTCTGAAGCTCAATTTTCGAAATCACTCAAACATTTTAATTTGATCTAAGTTATGACAATTTTATCAGATTGTCCTCCTTCGACCCAGAAACAACATTTTCGACTTTTAATAAATCCACCTCTAATATTACGTAACGCAATTTTCGGTCATATTCGACCCCCCACCCCCCTACGTAACACATCTTCAGCAAATTTTCTATCAATCGTTTTTCTGTCCTTTTTTTCAGAATGTCTCCTCGCTAGCGGTTCCAATATTTTGCGCATGATTTGACCTCCGTATTTTATTTATTTTTACGGAAAGCTTTTCTCTCTCGCGGAAATGATGTCAGGTTTGTTTATTTGTCAGCTAGATGAATTAATTAAAAAAGAGAATTGTTTGGTCACTTTCCCAATCGAAATTTTCGATTTGCGCTTGATAAAATCTCTCATGTTCCCTACCTTAATGGAATCAATCATCTTTACTTCATAAATAGTAAAAAAGGGAATGAATTAGCACACTTTCAGATCCTCAGGACTCCTCAAACGATTTACCATATGAACTAAAGTCGAACAGTTGATTTCCAGCTGTTTTTGATACTCCCACTGGGACTCTCCTGAATTGTTCGTGATCCTGCCCAAAAAATTTATTCAATTACCATCTGTACTGGACGATATCTCAAAAACAACTTGACAGATCGTCACAAAAATTTGCACATGTAAATATTCCACCAGTACGTAGCTTTCTTCAATTTTCAACCATGCATGCAGAAGTTATTAACAAAACAGAGTGTTATTTTCAAGCCTTCAAGATCCCTCATTTATTTTATAAAGCATAAAAAACCTGGAAACTTTTAGGACTTATTTTCGAAAGTATATAAGGATTTTAAATTAAAAACTATTAACACGAGGCCCTGTCTCGTAGTTGGTCCGCAATGTGTTAACGACAAAAAAAGTCTTCTTAAAAAAACAATGTTTGAAAAATATGCAAATAATAGAACATTTTATGAACGTTAGGATAAGGTTCAAAAACCGAGCCAATTCGGGATATTTTTTTCTGAAAACTGACCAAAATTAACAGAACCCGGGTAAGTCCGGGCAAAATTAGGCAGTCTGGTAAGCTTACGTTACATACATAATTAAGTTATAAAAAATGTCAAATCTAAAAGTTATAAGTTGAATTATGGTTAAAATGTTATAAAACAACGTTGGAATAGTTTTTCTTGTTCACTGAGGAATGGTCATTTTGAAGTTTTTTGAAGCCTAGGCAAATTGATGTCTTCAATAAAGCTCCTGAATTTTTTTTAAAAATTTTTTGTTTCATTTCTTCTTGGAGAGGAAAAAGTTTGAAATACCGTTTACAAACTAAAATTTAACTTTCCTAGTTAAATTGATTTTTTTTTGAAAGTTTAGCAATTGTTCCGGATTTGAATCCGAAAACTCACTAGGAAACTTTAAAGCAAAAGAAATTCGATTTAAATTTGGGGTTTCGTCATACAACACTCTCTACGTAAGATTGCTAGTATATTTCGTATTAAAAAGAAAGTTTATGATAAAAACTTCTAAACAAAAAGAAATTTGTGAAGATTTTAACGGAACTGGTTTTTAACTTTATTTTATGAAAAAACATCTGAGATATTTAAGTGTTTTTTTTTTTTTTTTGAAAAACTTAAAATGTACAAATACAAAGCTTATATTTCAAAACTACAACCAGTGCTACAACTACAACCAGTGCTACAACGCTACAATTGGAGGAAAAAATGCGTTTGATAACATTGATATATTTTTGTTCACAGAATCACTCAGTGAAACCGTAATTCAACTATTAGAATGTGTTTATGATAAAAATAAAAAGGGTTAATTTAGCAATAATAATACTTCAGTATAGGATAATTTTTTAATAGAATTACCTCGGTTAAATCAGTTAAAAAAATAAATTTTAATTTCAAATCTGAAAATTATATTGGAATGGAAATTCAATAGAGATTATCAATCCAGCTCTCGCTCGTTAATTGGACCCTTTTTATCCCGGTAATCGACCGCTAAATAATGTTCGACTTGTTTTTGAAAGTTAAAATTTAAAATTAAAATTTCGATAGCTCGGGTATTGAATGAGCCAGTACTGTTGTTTTCATGTAGTTTATATCAAGAATTTCAAGCTTCCAAAGTCATTCATTTGCAGTTTTCTTTATTTAATCATAGACAGTAGTCGTTGATATATCATTATTCTGATAAAAAATTGTTTTAGTCTAAGGTGATCAGATTTCCCGGTTTGATCCGGGTTTGCCTGGATATTTAATACAAAATTTGGGAAAGGCCGGTCCGGCCCGGTTGCCCGGATTTCATTGAAAACAGCCCGGATTTTTTCACTGTATTTAGAATTTATTCATAAATTGCTTATTAATATAACTCCTCTTTAATGTTAATACAATATAGCTATCAATTATGCAAGACGTTTGTACTAAATGGAAATAGTATAAGTTTTCTTTATTCTTCCTATTCTGTACTGCAAATCATATTCAAAAACTGATCATTACTGTAATTTCTTCGTAATTTTTGACCCCACCGACAACTTATCACTAGACCAATTAGTCAGATAAATTCAATCCAGCTGTAGCTCTATAATTGAGTTGACTTTGAGTTGAATTCGCTGCTAGATTCTACGGTAGAAAATGCTCATCGTGCCCCGATCAATGGTGCTCTGTTCGCCTCGAGTCAACAAGTTCAAGTAAAAATGCATTTTAAAATTGATCATTTAAAGTGAGAAAGCAAAACTTAAATAAAATTGGAATTTTAGGAACAATGTGTACATCATGTAGCAGTGTGTTCATCATATATCAAGATATTGATCCTTATTAATATTCCAGTAAAGTGTAAAACAAGATTGCTTTTTTGCTGAAAAATTAATACTCCAGGAAATACAAAACTTTACTCCATGAAAATGTTTGTAAGAAAATACGTTTGAAGTACGTTCCTTTAAAATTTTTAAAATATACCTTCGTTTGATGACTAAAATCAAAACGAAAACTTTTGTAAAATTTTGTTCACAAAATAAAAATTATTCACAGTTCTTGAAAGAGTTGCTCGTTGAGTTGAAACCTTAAATTAAAAATGCTCAGAATGCTATTCTACAGATTTGCCAACGAAGTGTACAAATTGTTAAAAACAGTTTTCATCACATCTTTGATTCTCGGTATCTTTGAAAAATGTGATTTTTTTCTTTAACCTGAACTATACATAGTTTATAACCGAGGTCCTCAGAGCCCAAGGGGTATAAGTGCAAAAATAGTCGATTTTAATTTAATGATGCCAATCGATTCTTCACATTGAAAACTATTTTTGGTGATTTTTCAGATTTTCAGAATTATATTTACACACGAGATAAAAATACAAATTTTCGAAAAATGCTTTATGCACTTATACCCTTTTGGATCCAAGGGCTTCAACTGATAAAATCAGGTACTTCTAATATCAAACATTAAAAAAAAATGTACTCTGGGCTAAAAAGGTTCTAAGATAATGCACATTTAGAAATTCGGAATCTAAGAATCGCATACCAGAATTAAGATATCAAAATTTAATGACCGAATTTTGTAAATTTCTACAAGTGTAAACGTTCTGAAAGATGAATTTTATAAATCCGTACCTAAATCTAAAATCAACCTTTTTCGATTGTAAGTATATCGGTTTTAAAGAGATTTTCAAATAATTTCCATTCCATTTGTTCACCATGTGAAACCAGCGGTTTTGACGTGACATTCAAATTGTGATGTTCTTTAAATTTGGCACCTTTTTCTATTAGTAAAAAACCATAAAGCCATCATTTGCGGTCTCAGTCAACTCTCCAGTTTAAGTACTAGGTTGAAATATGAGAGTTCTGCAACTGCACAGCTAATTCCTCAACCCAAATTAGCTTCATCAACCATAGAAGACTGTCTGATAACTTATAGTAAATCGATTCCACAAAAACTTCAACCCCAAAACGTGACTGACAGTTTGTTTGCCTTTCTCTTGGCAGACAGAGAGTAACAAATTAGCACCCAAATAAATCCGTCAGAACAGAACCTCATCGACTGGCTGACTGACTTGCTAAAACAAAAAAAAAACGATGATTTCCCCTTCAACTTCGCTGCATCTTCATGTCAGTAATCAGTCACACACTCACATCACAGCATGGTCCTACGCAAGTTTGTTCTGTGTTAATCCAGTTTTCGGACTCCACACGCTTAGCAACTCGAAGAACTTGTTTTCGAACTGCGCTTAATTTCTCAGAATTTGTGTTACTGGTTCTTTTTCGTGATTTGCTGGTTTCCATTTTTTTTTTCAACCCGTGAACCTCACCAGTAAATTAGTATCAATCAGTCCCTAGAAGCCGCCATCATACATTTGTAGGTTCTAATTTGCCGGTTAAGTGTTTGAAGAGTCACGATTTCTACCCCAAGACACATTAATCCATCCCACAAATGACCACGGCAACGATGATGATGCACTTGCAAAATCCAAAGACACGTTTCTCTTTTTTTATTTAAAGGTCCATGCACAAACACATCGACTCGAATTTGCATCCACCCGGTGCAGTTCGGATCGTATCGGTGGGTCTTCAGTAAAATAAACAAGTATCCACATTGATGAATAACAAACCGTATCCACTTACTTTTTTTTGTCGATCTCCTCTTTGAAGGGTCTCTCTCGGACGGACAATCAATCTTCCACGTGTCTACTCCACCGTGAGATAATCCTGTTTTGGTGTTTTTTTCCCTTCTGTTTCGCTTATCGATAAACACTATCCGGAACCTGTTGAACGGTTTTCACGATTTGTAGGACACCACAGACACACAAGATCTTGGAACCTCGACTCGACTCAGAACGAGGTGAAATCTTCCTGGTTTTTGTTTTGAGCGCCTCTTCGTTACACGGACTTTGCAACTTTTTTCAACCACAACTCTCAGCCCCTTTTTGCTTTGAACACGCAAACCTTCGATTTCTGGAGGTCTCAAAAGATACCTTTTTTGCACCGCACACGATCAACAAACAATTCCGTTCACTCCCCTTGGGGGCTTTTTTTGATTGCTTCCTCCTCTGAATGCGACTTTCCGCAAATTCACACCCACCACGTCTTGGCGTTCGAGATATCCGAAAAAGATTTCGCTATCACCAGTACCAATGACCTCCTCAAAGGGTCCCCACAACACAACACAGCATCCCGTAAAACAATCCCCACAACAATCATCCACAGCTTTCAAAAAAAGCCTCGCGAAACACCTCTCGCAGCGCAACAGAACGTCAAACGGCAAAACCTTTAATTTCGTCCACCACAATATTGAAACCGAAGTAAAGAAGAAAAAAGCTCACAAAAACCTTTCGCGTACCTCCACTAATAAAAAGCGTTAATCGGAACAACCGGGACCGCGTGTGCCACCACCAGCAGACAACCGTTACACATGGATGCCAGAAGTAGACTGAAACCCGTAAAAGAGCTGACACATTCCGAAAGCCCATGCCATGCCATCATGCCGACAAGCCAGTCAGCTGCGAAATGGGACGGCCGGCGCGCGAGGGACGCAAGAGTCCGCGCCACGCTCTACGCCTCACCTTCCTTTTTCCCACGAACACGCAAAAATACCGAAACGGCTCCGGCGGCCAAGACCGGAGACTCTGGTTTCACCTTAGCAGCGGCAGAGTAAAGCCGGAGCCAAATCCCCAACCCCACAAACAACTTTAACCACCAGCCACTTGACGTAAAGCTCCCCCCGGTCCACGACCGGAGTTCAAATGAACTCAATCGTCAACCGCAGCTCCCCCAAGCGAGTTCATCAGAAGCAGCGGCAATAACAACAACACTCTCTCTACAACTCCGGAAAAACTTTGTAAACATTGGGAGAATCAACCCCCCTAACCGGGTTCGCTCCGTCGTGAGTCGTGAGTCGCGGGTATATAAGAAATGCCGAGCAAGTGTTGTCGATAGGGTTCTTCTCCATTTCATTCCACCGAAGACGAACATGTGCTAGTTGTGCTTTCTCTCTCTCTCTCTCTCTTCATATTACTCTCCCACAGGTTTTCCTTTTAACTCCTTTGAAGCTTGAAGGGTGGTTTGAGAGTTTGGGGGATGAATTCATTCAACCGAGTTGCATGAAATCTTTCGTACAAAACTTGCAAGTAAGCTCTCATGAGAGCTTACAAGCAGAGCTTTATTGTGCAAAAGTCAATAACGATTGAAGCTTCGAGATTTAAACTACACAGGTAGGTAAATTCTGATTTTCTTATGAAACATGACGACTCAAAACTCTTATTTCAACAGACTTATTGATTTGGAGATTCTTTAACGGTTTTAAGGAACCATTACCATTATTTTGTTCATGCCAGTGGCAGCTTGCCAAATCTGTTTGGCAGCTTGCCAAATCTCACGAAAACTTTACTGGTCCTTTGTGAGATCTAATGTACCGAAAAAAAAAAATTTTTCAGGCACTCTTTCTTGTACATTTCGGAGTCCATGGCTTTGATTGTCACAAAAACCGGGGTTTTTCGTCCGCTGCTGCAAATACCTTGCCAAATCAAACACTTTCTTGCTAACTTATCGGCAATAACGAATTTGGCTTTGTATAATTTTTCGGCAAGGAAGCCGCCCAAAATCCAACTTCACGTACGTTTCGTCATCCATGAGGATGCATCCGTCGTACTTGGTTAGAACCTTGTTGTATAACTTCCGGACCCGTCCTTTGGTTGCTCACTGGCCCGATAAGATCGTAGGATTCCTTCGCGCAGACGAATCCTTCTGACGGTGCGCCGGTCGGCATTGAATTTCTTGGCGATGTCATAGTCCTTCAGACTACCCTGTGTTTGCCTTAATCGTTCTCAACACCTTCAAATGCAGTTTCTGATCCTTAATTCCACTATGACGCTTGGTATGAACCTGCCGATCGATAGTATGCATCTTACGGAAACGTTTGAGAACGCTGCACACTGTTGATTTGACCATTTTTTACGATTTTGCGATTTTCGAACACCCGACCACGTCTGGTTTTTGACGTGGGTGTCCAAAATTAATTTTCGTCTCGCGGATTCCATCACGTGTAACTTTTTTGATACAGAACGGAACGTTATGAAATTTTCAGCACTGATAGGGGAAACATTTCCGAACAAAGTACTTTCAAAACATTCTAGATCCGACAACTAGGAGCGCTATGGTATAATAAACAGTGCGTCCAGATTTAAGAAGATCCATGCTTTAGTCAAAGTGTTACTAACCATATCATAGTTATAGCATGTTTTTGAAAAGAATATTGTAGTATCCTCTAAGCAGCTGTAATCGACACGTCAGCTTGATATCCTAGTCTAAGCTTGCCAGATTGCCCGGTTTTATCCGGGTTTGCCCGGATATTTGATGCAAAATTTCGAGAAAGTCCGGTCCGGCCCGGTTGCCCGGATACCGTGAAAAAAGTCCGGATATTGCCCGGATTTTTTCGCAACTTTCACGAAGAAACCAAAAAAAAAAATCAAATTTTTTGAGTAAGTTTCAGAAAAATCGATTATCGGTATGAAAATTTTCAACGGTTGTTCCAAATAATTTCGATGATTTACTTTAATAAACCTTTAAATATTTAAGTGTTCCAAAATGTTTTTGGAAGTCTGCAATTACATTAATCAAATATTAATTTCATTTTTTTTTGCATTTTTTCTTTGCTTTTATATATAATAATACCTAAATTTTGCCCGGTTTTTGCCCGGTTTTTGGATTTGAAAATTTGAAATCCATGCCCGGATTTTGCCAGGTTTTTTTGAAAAAATGCCCGGAATTGCTAGGCCCGGATGAGAGTGCAAAAAATTCTGGCAACCTTATCCTAGTCAGAGGTAGAATAACAATCAAACTTTCTTCACGTCGTTAGGTGTGTTACTAAGTAACATCAATAGCGATCGCGGGTATACATTTTAACAGATAACTATGATTGTACAAGAAGTATACTAATGCAAAGGTAGTATCTATCAATTAAGAACTTTTATACGTGCAGATACTACAATTACTTTTTCTTTTTATAATTTTTTTTTTAATTTTATATTTCAAACAAATAAGTACCTCTAACAATCTGCTGTTGAATGAACAGCATGTATGTGATCACGCATAAAGGAATGTTGTCGAATAATCCTCTAAGTTCAAATTCTGTTAGAGGTATCCTCTTAAATTAATGTTGAATGTTAGTCCCTTACAATGCACAGTGGTGCAAAACATCAATCTAGCTGTACGAAATTAATAGCGCCCAGGGATGAAGAGATAGACATTCGGTGTCTTCAGCAACATTGTTCAGTTTTACATGGAGCATATTCTAGTATCAAAATTTTTGCCGAGGGGTCCACCAATAGCGAGATAAAAATGTTAACTTTTTTGATTTTCAAATTAGGGCTTTGATGTCTTCGACAAAGTTGTTTATCTGATCAAAATACATAAGTTTGTTGAATATGTCAAAGTCCTATCACATCACTCTCAGGAGTTACAGTCAAAGTAAAAAAAATCTCATGAAAAAACAGTTTTTTGAACCTGACGCGTTGTAGATTGGATGAAATGGTTCGCTGTCTTTGAAACAAAGTTGTAACAAGCCACGATCTACAATTGTCTCATACATTATGATTTAAAAATTGCTGAAGCTCTATAGAAAGCATTTAGTGTATTTTATTGGCAATTTTGGAAGGCTCCTCCATCGAAAAGTGCACATTTTCGCAATACCCCGTTTTTTGTGATTATTTTTTATGATAAGCGGAACCATTTCCATTTGAAATTAGCGAGGAAATCGGTGGAACTAGTAGAGATTTGAATGATTGAAAATACACCTTTTATATAAAAATTACCTATTTTACCTATAGAAAAACCGTTGAAAACGTTTAATTTATTAATAAACTGTTGCATTTTTCCTTTATATAGTTTGTTTTATTAAAAGACATTAAAATTCTTTTTTTTTTAATAATTTAAACTCCAAAAACATTAATGGAACTAATCTGTTAAATTTGGTAGAGCACTGAATAAGTATTTGATATCATATAAATGAATAATAGAACCGGTTTTGCCAGTACAATATAACTGCTTCTACCAAATTTAACAGATTAGTTCCATGATTTTTTTTCGAGTTAAAATGATTTGAAAAATCGAATTTTAACATATTTTAATGAAACAAACTATATAAAGGAAAACTGCAACAGTTTATTAATAATTCAAATGTTTTCAACGGTTTTTCTATAAGTAAAATAGGTAATTTTTATACAAAAAGTGTATTTTCAATCATTCAAATCTCTACTAGTTCCACCGATTTCCCCGCTAATTTCAAATGGAAATGGTTCCGCTTATCATCAAAAATAATCACAAAAAAGGGGGTATTGCGAAAATGTGCACTTTTCGATGGAGGAGCCTTCCAAAATTGCCAATAAAATACACTAAATGCTTTCTATAGAGCTTCAGCAATTTTTAAACCCATCATAATG
Source organism: Uranotaenia lowii (assembly GCF_029784155.1). Taxonomy (NCBI): domain Eukaryota; kingdom Metazoa; phylum Arthropoda; class Insecta; order Diptera; family Culicidae; genus Uranotaenia; species Uranotaenia lowii. The sequence goes on from NC_073693.1 coordinate 323,060,701, forward strand.
TATGAGACAATTGTAGGTCGTGGCTTGTTACAACTTTGTTTCTAAGACAGCGAACCATTTCATCCAATCTACAACGCGTCAGGTTCAAAAAACTGTTTTTAATGAGATTTTTTTTACTTTGACTGTAACTTCTGAGGGTGATGTGATAGGACTTTGACATATTCAACGAACTTATATATTTTGATCAGATAAACAACTTTGTCGAAGACATCAAATCCCTAATTTGAAAAACAAAAAAGTTAGCATTTTTGTCTCGCTATTGGTGGACCCCTCGGCAAAAATTTTGATACTAGAATATGCTCCATGTAAAATTGAACAATGTTGCTGAAGACACCGAATGTCTATCTCTTCATCCCTGGGCGCTATTAATTTCGTACAGCTAGATAGATGTTCTGCACCACTGTGCAATGGTATAAGCCATGGAATTCTTCAAGTGTCCTCAGAAGCCACATACGCTTCATCACCTTATTGTTCAAACACTTCAAATGCACAAGGATCAAAATTGGGTAACAGTTTGTTTGCTTTCAACATTTTCTCACTAAAACTCTATCACCTTCAGAGATAAAGATTGGTTTAGAGTTTTGTCGTTCAAAAGCATATACATTTCCTATCTTTTGACCGTTTAATCACAGTCACTAACTTCTGCGTCTATCTCTTTTTAATGATACATAGTTGGAAGCAAGGTTCTTAGATACACTAGGTTCTCCGACTTTCACAGTAAGTAGGCGAGGAGTGAGCGGGGCTCTCAATGAGTTTGTTTATTTTTTGCTCAGCTTTTCTGTGGTTTGTTGGTAAACAAACTTCATGAGTTCCGTATAGTTGCATAGCCTACATAGCCAAAATGGCTGAATCGGGAATTCGTTATTCGGGAACACCTCCTGAATATATACGCACCTTGGTTGGAAGCTCATCACGTATATTGTACCCTAATAACTTATCCCAATGAGTCTTCTTCGTTGTCGAATGGGAAGTTGAACAATACATCAGCAAGTACTCGTTGAAGTCATTGATCTAATTGTTCTTTGATATACAAATGACCTATCTTCAAAATGGATCGGAACGATCGAGAATTTGTCCTCCGTTTCGGAACTGTTCTATGTACCCCGATTATTTCTGTACTGTTGCTGCGTCCCGGCAGATCTTTTCGCGAATAGTGTCACCGCTTGTATCCAGGTTTCTTGGCCCTAATCAAGTTCGTGAACTCGCTTTCCAAGGCTAAGTAACGTTGGAACTTTTCTGTAAAGCTGATTCTATAACACTTAGCACGTTTCTATACGAGAATTCGATTCCATATTATAGTAGTAGTCCCATGGTTCAAATCATATCTGTAAACAAATCAAACATCAAAATCATTCCATATATGTATATCGATCAAACTACATCCAAAAATTCATTGAAACCAACGTTATCAAAAGCTTTTACTCGCTTTCGCAAACATCATCTTTTAATAAACCTGCCATCTGGCAGAATGGAATCAGCCTTCTAATGCACATTTAAGTGCCTGATCCATTTCTACTTCCTTTAAAGACCTGCATATTGCAGCACGAAACCAGAAATTCAGAATCGTATTCAAACGACTGGTTCGTTACTAACCTTTTAAATTTTTGGAAACTTACCCAATAAATTGCCATTTTTCACCTCGTCGCCCAAAATGTAGTATCCTCTAAGCAGCTGTAATCGACACGTCAGCTTGATATCCTAGTCAGAGGTAGAATAACAATCAAACTTTCACGTCGTTAGGTGTGTTACTAAGTCACATCAATAGCGATCGTGGGTGTACATTTTAACAGATAACTATGATTGTACAAGAAGTATACTAATGCAAAGGTAGTATCAATTAAGAACTTTTATACGTGTAGATACTACAAATATGATTGACGTAAAGTTGTTAAGACTAATTTTATCTTAACTTTATTTTCTACGGAATTAAGGAGAAATCGACTGGATAATTTTTTTCGATAAAAATTTGATATTCTTACTTAAAATCAGTTCGTATCACGCAAAATTTTATTGCTTATGTGAAGCTTACTGTCCACTATTTTGCCTTATTTTCCCTATTGCTTTTTGTGTCGCACTGTGAATGAACCAGACATCAATTTTTTTTCATTTGAAGCTTAGGACTGAACCACGAAAACATCTGGGCTGCTCTAAGACAAAGAGGGGTCCCAGAGAAACTAGTCCATCTCATCGAAGCACAGTACGAGGCATTTTCGTGTAAAATCTTGCACGACGGTGCTTTGTCCGAACCTATCCCGGTAACAGCTGGAGTGAGACAAGGATGTATTTTGTCACCGCTGCTTTTTCTCATCGTAATGGATGAGATCTTGACTGGATCGATTGACTGTAGACCAAACCGAGGATTGCCGTGGAATCAAACACAACTAGACATGCAGAGCAAACTCGATGACCTCACCGAAAGCTCCGAGGCAGCAGGTCTCAAAATCAATGTCGGAAAGACCAAGTCGATGGAAATCAACACAGAAAATCGTTCCAATTTCATGGTAGCTGGACAACAAATTGAGAAAGTGGAGTGCTTCCAGTATCTTGGCAGCCAGATAAGCCTGATCGTGGTACCAAGAAGGACATCGAAACCCGGATCAGAAAGGCCCGATTGGCGTTTGCGAGTCTCCGAAACATCTGGCGGTCACGCCAGATCTCTCTACGAACTAAGATCCGAATCTTCAACTCAAACGTCAAATCCGTATTGTTGTACGGGTGTGAAACTTGGTGCACATATGCGGTGACGACGCGAAAACTGCAAGTTTTTGTGAATCGCTGCCTGAGGAACATCATCCGCGCTTGGTGGCCTGGCAATTGGATCTCAAACGTGGAACTTCATCCCCGGTGTCATCAAAAGGCGCTGGACATCGAGATTCGGGAAAGTAAGTGGAGATGGATTGGGCACACGCTGCGAAGAGATGAAAACGAGATTTGCAGAGAGGCGTTTGACTGGAATTCAGATAGGCATCGAAGAAGAGGCAGGCCCAGAAGCTCGTGGCGGCGTAGCCTAACCGCTGAAATCCGCACAGTTGACGAGAACCTTGGCTGTGTTACGGACTAGCCGTTACAATTAAAACATTTAAATGTGGACCTTCATGCGCAGGGGCCTCGGGTGGATTTGAATTGTATAACGGTTAGAAGCAGTTAGTAAAAATTCCCAGGTCCCTCGTCCTAACCAATGTCCCCCATCCCTCATCTGTCAAAACTCGGCGACAACATCATCATTCAACCGGAATACTGGCAACCCTTCCTCGATGACGTTTCCGGAGCGATCGAGAAGAGGCGCCGAAAGAATAGGGGCGATTGAAGTCGTGGTCGTCGATCTGCTCGGACGTGCAAATTCGTCCGTCGGTCCATCTCTTCCAAACAACCACGTGGAAGTCCAAGGCACCCGTCATTTTTAAGTACCAGCAGCCTTCGTGCCACCGAATAAAGGCTCCGTCCTCAGACCAGTCTGGTCTCCGAGGGCCTCTCTGGAAGATAGCCGGTAGGCCCAGCCATCCAACGGCCTCACCCGGTCCAAGCTCCAAGGACCCTACGACCATCACGAAGTCTCGCATCACCAGAGTCGTTGCTCCGAAGGTCCGGGCTATCACCCTGCCCCTAGTTCCGGCGCTGCAGACCGTGGAGGTAAGCTTGGCGCGCCTTCGACCGAGTCATCGGGAGGAGGAACTACCCTACAATCCCGATAGATCCGGCAGTGCATTACCGGTCGGGAAAGTAGGGCGCGCTGGTAGTTCGGCCTCGGAAAGGACTCTCCGTGGCGTAGGTATCACCACGTGCGTCCATGGACAAGACATTCCCCGGGAAGACCACACGACCATCATCCAAGACCCAACAGCTAGCCGTCAACCTTCATGGCCATCGACATCGCCCGGGATCCCTGTAACGCGCACGAGGAAAGCAACAACTTTGCTTTCGCGCCAGGCAGCAAGCTGCCGCAAAGTTGCGAGTCTTAAAGGCCCGGTGAGACTCCTAAAGGGTCGTTTTAATTCTCGGCATATACTAGAGGACCCACCAACAAGAAACCGAAACGCGATCTTTACTGATTGATCAACAATCTAACGAATCAAAAATATCTAACGAACCAAATTCAGGGATTTTATCTTTGGCAAATCACAACTAAAGGTTGAAGTTAAACGCCGGAATTTATTCCTCCGGGAGATCGAGTTTTCTGGGTTTTATAGCTACGTCACCTGATTGTTCTCCACACGGTAGGTTTGTGTCCACGGTTTGTGTTGGATTTGGACGGCGGCTAAAACGGGTCGGCTCCGAGAAATGTCACCACATCGGCGGGGGTGATGCTACTATGCTGTCGGCCGAGGGGGTTTCCGGAGGCACACATAAACTTTCTTTCGGCGGGATTATCAGGGGTTCCCAACAGTCGTCTTCCGGTCAGAAATGCGGCTTATTCAGATTCAGGTCCGCTCAATCTCCAACCTGGCGATGTCCACTCCACGAGGTAACGGGGGAAGTGGCTCGTAATTTCCGACGACGAGCCCCAAACCAGAACCTTCATTTGAAGGTTTCCTTCAAATGATAAAATTAGCTTAAAATTGTTTCAGCTAATGTCACAGCCAATCAGATTACCTAATTCGGTCGGCTTCTTTCACGCTTCAGCGTGGTCACGGCACTTGACAAGCTTTGACTTTATGCTTTGTCACGACTTCTCACTTCAGAGTGACCACTTGGAATAAAACCTCTGAATTCGTATTGGCGATCAGAGCCCACGTTTCCCTAGCCTGATATCGCGAAATCTCGTGTCAGTTCCTGATTGGTCAGTTTTCTAGTTGTATGACGACATTCAAATCTTTATTTAGCGTTTTGGCGCTAGTATCGTTTAAGAGACTCGAGGGATCTTAAAACTCGCTTTAATATTTTTCAAATTTGAATCTTTACTAGGGTTGTACCCACATTTAACTGATATCTTTTGTAACACAGTTACATTTCCCTAAACACATTCGAGAAAAAATATTTTCTTAGATTAAAAATCTAAGAAAATATTTTTTCAAGTCTAAATTGTTCACAAATTTCTCATTTTCATTCATTACTCACTGAATTTTGTAGAATTGCTATGGAATTTACTTGGCATTTGCTTGAGGACTACAAAACTAAATCATATTCTAAATGAATTGGCGTACGGTATAATCATTACACCTAACTGCGATTGTTTATCTTACAATCAAACTGATAACGTTGAGTTTTTATCTCAACCAAAAAAACTGCTCGAAAGCTATACATCCCTAATTTTATGTTTCAACATCAGAATTCTTTTTCCGATAAAATTTCCGCACCCCTCGTCGGGTGAACTGACAGCATAAAAAGTATTCTCAAGCAAAGCCTCTACTGTAATGTTTTTGACGTTGAATTTGACGGCTGTTTTGTGGTGAATTTCTTCAATTTGTTGTTTTGATAGGTTTTGATAACGAAGCTGGAAAATTTTGAGAAATTGTAAGTAAATTATATTTTTGGATTAATTCTACTGTAATTAATTATTAAAACTGTATTTATTTACCCGCATGAATCAGTATTATACAATAACGATTTCCATTATCTTCTTCCCGAGACACACGTAAGATTAGCTTTATAGTTTTGGATTATTGATGTACGATTAAGGTAGTCTTTTTTCAATGAAATGGAATCGTTTGGACGCACTTTACGATACAGCGAACGGGTTGTTAAGTAGAGTAACCATTCATTTTTTTTGTTTTTTTCTATATACAAAATGAAGCAAAAAGAAAAACTATAAGTGTTATCGTTATCATATCGTCCGTTTCATGTATTCTTGACGCTACATTGTATCTTTATAAGATCTTTTTACGATCAATAATGAAAAAGGAGACGATTCATGTTATAATTTCTTAAAGATTGTATTTTTCATTCAAATACGGTATACAATGATTACAATATAAAAAAATCATACATATGCATAATGTGGTCATTACCTTTATGCAAAACAAAAAAATTCAAGTCGCCAAATAGTCACGCCCGAGCAGCATTTGTAAGGCCCAATGCTGAGGAGGATTAAATTGTATTCAGGATTCTCGGCCTGCAAAACATAAAAACTTAATAATTTGTAAAAAAAATTATATAAAAATCGAACATTTTACCTTCAATGAACGCATCTATCACCTTCGTCGCCTAGTTAGAAACAAAAGTGACTCCTGGATTCAAATGGAGTGCCTGAAAACATGAAACGAATTGTTATAAAAACTTAAAATATTGTTAAAATTAAAGTTTTCGAAAAATGATATTTTAAAATCAGCTAAGTTAATAGGAACATTATTTGAACTTTTGATATTAAACACTGGCTTGGCTAAAAGAACTGTAAATATATATCACCTTGAATGAACATCACTGTTATATAATTGCAACATTCCATGGCAAAATTAGTCCTGCCCTCAAGAGAAATTTGAAAATATTTGATATACAATATTATTCAATTTTAGAATTGATTTTAGATAATTATGTGCAATGAAACTTGACTTTAAAATATGCATCAGGTACACCACCAAGCAGATTTAAAAGCCAAATCAGATTCTGATCAAGATTCACAATTCATTCGTTCAGTCATCCAAAATTCTATTCTAAAATTCTATAATAGAGTTTATTTGATATTTTTTGTACTGGCTCTGAATAGGATTGCTTATTAAAGACTCTTTTCAGTCTTATTTTCAAAAACAGAATTTGGATTAGGTGTGTTAGAAGTTCACATTTTAGATTGTCATACTCATTCTAAAAACCTTATAAATAAGAAAGGATTGTAAGTCTTAAAGAAGTTAAAATCCTTACAAATAAATATTAAAAAATACAAAATAATGTTTCCTTTTACAATGAAAAAAAAATTTGTATTCAACATATGTGTTTCAAGTTCACACTTGAATTGTTTTATATTTCCAAAATCTGATTCTGGAAAACTGATAAAGTAAACTGACTTCAAATATCTCCTGTTTTAAAAAGTTTACCACCTACCTTACTGGAAGAGCTGTCATTTCAAAAGGTCACTATCGCGAATTTCAACTCGACTTAATTGTAACCTGCAGTTTCGTATCTTCTAGAGATTAGTATTCTTCTATCATAGGCCATGTTTTTAGAATCCTTCCCAACGGATTTTTTTAGCTCGGGACCGTCTTCAATTTGCATGTTTCCTCCGTTGCTGGCGTATCGGCACTGTGCACATTGTAAGATTCCTCAGGCGGACTTTTCTTACTCTAAAAGAAAAAAAATTAGCAAAAAAGTAAAAAATAAAAAGCCAAGCAAGACTTACCCAGCGTAAGACAGTGTTCCAGCACATTACTGGAGCCGTTTCCTGCCACGCGATTCCGGGAATTTTGGTTGAAATAAGAGGATTTCTGCTTTGGAGGCGTAGGCGACACGAAAATACGTTGACCTTCTTTACAATGATATGACCTACAGCATTGCAGGTTCCGGTTGATGAAGATCTTGCTGCTGGTGGAACATGTTGATCGGTATTAAAATCTAAATTTGTATCCAAAATAAAACGCCAAACTTACTTTACTATGTCCCAAAATACGGTGTAGACCCTGCACATCACCGGAGCTGATATCTGCGGACCGATTCCGGCAGTTTATTTTGGGAGGCTCAGATTCTGCGCACCGTAGTGCAACCGTTTGTTTTGCCTCATCCTTATAGTCAATTTTAGATTACTCTAAACAACTGCATTTTGGGATTCAAGGTTTCCGGAAAACTTTTCCTTCGACGCCACCACCACCAAATCCGCAAATCGCTGCCATCTCCAATTGTATTTACAATTTTACACAGACCACAGCTGCTGCCGCTTCTACGGAGCGTAGTGTTGGGGCACTGGAACCGCTCCAGTGTTTGTTCGGCCGGTTGATGAGGATTGTTCCGGCATCTGCTGCACTTTGATGAGCTGTAGGAGGGTTGGAAAAATAAAATTATTGTCAAACAAAAAAGCTTTTCCCTTACCTTTATTCCTCGCGTTTGCGGTGCGGGCCTTGATCAGCTTAATCTTAAGTGCTCATGCCATTCGTGGGTTGCCTGGCCAAATTAAGAGATTTTTCCGGAATCTTACGGGCTTACGAATCTAAAGTCGCGCACGCCATTTTTTTTTTTCTTGTTGACAGTGAAGACACACTCAAATACATCTTGAGTTTTGTTTTAAGGATTATTACCCGTATCTTTCAATAATAATTTATTATCATTTCAAGCGAAGACGCATGAAAAATATAAAAGTTAGTAAAAATTAGAAGATTTTAGAACGATTACTCGAATATTCACTATTCGTGTAATTAGATCAGAATAATATCAACGATAACGGGTATGATATTTGATTATGCGGGTAGGAACTGGGCAACTTTGGCTATGGCGTTTTTGTGGAAAAGTGAAGGTAAGCAATAATTTGAATATTTTAAGTGAGTGAAGTGAAGTGAAATTGAAAAATGATTGAGCTAGAATTCTGTAAGACGAACAACATCGATGTTTTTATCTGCACCAAATGCAACTTTTCGTTAAAACTAAACCTAATATCTTTCGGCGTACTTATATAGATTAATAATCCTTGAATTTCTAATCGTGAGTGATCTTATTTTCCAAGAATGAAAAAAAATCGTTTAGTGCTACGTATTTTCATTTTGTTGATTCCTTTTTTCGGTTTGTTTTCCTATCTACGTACGTTTTCACTCCGTCGAGCTCAAACAAACCGTGTTTTGTAATCATTCATCCGTAGTTTTGTTTTGATTCCTTTTTTTTTTATTCTTGCACAAATCGGACTTTTTTTTTCAATTTCGTGTTCTCTTTGTTCTTTGAATTTTTGTTTTGTTTTGGTTCCTATTCTGGGTTCGTCAACCTGAAACGCTTTAAACTCTGTCGAGCCATAACAAACCGTGCTCTTCATTTTCTTTACTTGGAAATTAAGTTTTGTTTTGATTCCTATTTTCGGTTTGTCCTCCTAATACGTTTTCACTCCGTCGAGCTATAACAAACCGTATTCATAGTATTTTGCTGTTGATTTCAACTTGGTTTTTGTACATAGCTTATAATTTACTTGATCACTCTACGTTGCAAAATATGCTAATTGTTTTTTTTTTTTCCTAATTTTAGCTCAGACCATGATGAAAGAAGATTCATATCAGGTCGACAAGTCCGGCCAGGATGGTCATGATCTGGGCCCTTTCAGACTCCCACTGTCACCCCGAGGTGGTATGGTCCTTTCTTCACCATTAAAGGTTTCAAGGCTTCTAAGGCAAACGGACTCTAGAGCAGTAACCTGATTCGAATTTCTTGATCACGGTATGGCATTTTTATTTATTTTCTTTTTCTTTATTTTTTTTTTCGTTCTTCAATAAATCTGATCTTTGGTAAACTCCTAAGCTATTTCCTGATCCGTCTTCTAATTCGAAACAGTTCGAGCCTATTTTAGCTCGAATTTTAGCTAGAGTGTAAGTTTTTGCTAATTTTGCGTTGAACTTTTTAACTTTGTTTGATAGCGGGTAATTCTTTTTGTACACGAGTTCACCTACTGAAAATTCGGGTAAATTTTTGTTAGCTTTTAAATTGTAATATTTTTCGTATCTCTGGAATGCCTTCTTGAGATTCTCTTTGACTTTAGCAAATACTTTTTTCATATCTTCCGATACTTTTTTCGGTTCTAATTCAACATTTTGATCTGAGTCTCTGATTTGTTGATATTCATCACCCATGCTTATGTGATTTCTCCCGAAATTTATAAAATAAGGGGTGTATTCTGTGGAATCATGACAACCTGTTCGAATCGCTAATGCTATTTTATGAATGTTTTGATCCCAATCTGTTTGATCATCTTTCAAGTATGCTCGAATTGCTGAATTAATGACACGATTAACCCTTTCGGTAGGGTTGTTAGCCGGATGATAATTTGCATTTCGCCAGTGTTTTACTTTGTATTTATTCAAAAATGACGCGAATAGTGCTGACTTAAACTGAGGTCCGTTATCAGAAATTAAAATTTCTGGGACACTGAATAGTAAAAATATATTGTTTTCAAGAAATTTAATCAGTGTATTTGTTTTTGATTCTCTCATTGGTTGAATTACAACGAACTTTGAAAATAGATCAGTAACAACTAGAAGCATTGAATTTCCTTGTTTCGATCTAGGAAATGGTCCTACATAGTCCACTGAGACTATTTGCCATGGCATATCAGCAACTTTTTGTTTTCCCATAATGGGTGTTTTGTTAATATTTGGATGTTTTGCAGTTTTGCAAATATCGCATGCTGCGCAATAACGTTTTATTTCTGTGCTCATTCTTGGCCAGTAGTATTTTTCTTGAATTTTCTTGAGTGTTTTATCGGTTCCTAAATGTGCTAAGCTATGTTCTGCTTCTAGGATTCGTATTCTCTCTTCTCTTGTTGGATAATACTTCCATTGAAATCGAGGATCAGCACTTCCTTTGTCTGGAAGAAATTTATAGATCTTTTTTCTGATTACTTTGAAATCTTTGTATTTTTGTGGATTGCTGTCGATGTCACGTATTAGTTTTTCATATTCAATGTCTACTGAGGATATTTCCAGGGAATTAATTCTGGATAAAGCATCCGCAACGATGTTAAATTTTCCTTTTCTATATTCAAGTTCAAAATCATAATATTGCAGTCGGAGGGCCCACCTCACGAGTCTGGCTGAATTACCTTCTACTGTAACTTGACTTAACCATTTTAATGATTGCGCGTCTGTTATGACTTTGAATGAAGTTCCTTCTATATATTGTTTAAATCGTTCTATGGCTAATATAACTCCTAGACATTCGCGTTCTGTCGCGGAATATTTTTGCTGAGCCGCGGTCAATTTTTTCGAGAAAAATGCTATTGGTTTCCGACAACCGTCTTGAATTTGTATCAGTACTGCTCCCACAGCGTGAGCAGATGCGTCGGATTCTATTACGAATTGCTTTTGAAAATCAGGGTTAGCTAGAGTGGGTGGAGATGTTAGAATACTTTTCATTTGATTTAATGCCACGTTGGCTTCCGGGGTCCATTTAAATTTACCGTTTTCTTTTTTGAGCAAATCCGTTATTGGACTTAGAATTTCACTATAATTAGGAATAAACTGTTTGAAGAATCCTATCATACCAATTAAACTTCGGATTTCTCTTATCGTTTTCGGAATTGGATAGCTAAGTATTGGTTCTAGTTTTTCGCTATCAATGGACAATCCCTCTTCGGATAATACAAAGCCTAGGTAGTTAACTTTCTTTTGGCAAATTTTTGACTTTTCCAAACTGATTGTTAGACCTGCAGATTTGATTCTTCTTCCTACTTCTTTTAATAACCGAAAATGTTCTTCTAGTGTGTTTGACAAAATAATAATGTCGTCCATATAAACGAACACTAGTGGTTCTAGGTCGAATCCAACTACTTTTTGCATCAGTTTTGTCTGCGTTCTAGGTGCTCCCTTTAGACCAAAGGCTGTTACTTTAAAACGGTATAATTTATGACCTGAACGGAATGAAGTGTAGTCTCTACTTTTTTCTTCCAATGGTATTTGCCAGTAGGCTTTTGATAGATCGAGTACTGTAAAATATTTAGCTTTTTCAATTTTTCCTAAAATGTTTTGCATATCTGGTATTGGGTATGCTTCGTTCTTTGTAACTTTGTTAATATTTCTACAGTCCAGACATATCCTCCATTCTCCAGAAGGTTTTCTCACTGGTAGTAAAGGATTACACCAGTCTGCGTTTGATTCCTCAATGATATCTAAATCAGTCATACGTTTTATTTCTTTTTGAATTTCTGTTTCCATTGCAGGTGATCTTCTATATTTAGGAGGCCTTTTTGGTTCGGCTCCTTCAATCAAATCTATCCTATGCTCAATTAAATTTGTGCGTCCTAGCTTTCCTCCTGAATCGAAGCTTTTAAGAATTTCAATTAAATTTTTCTTCTCTGATTCTGACAGGTCATGTTCGAACCTCATTTGTTCGAAGTTTAAGCTTGATGGAATTTCCACCGTAGGGATCTCTAAAGTT